>NW_027284111.1:5000-20000 GCF_046629955.1 Centroberyx affinis | reverse complement strand
TTTATCTACAAAAAGAAATCACAACCTGAAGTTCATCCCTCCATATTTCTAAAATAAATGCGATCCAGTCTGCAACAGCCTGTCAGAGATATAATTTATCTATAAAAGGTGCCTTAATTTGCTCTAATTTTATGCAATCAATCATTTTGGATCTAAACTTTTTAAATGTGGAGGAAAGTTTTCTTCCCCCCCGAGCGTCTGGTGAAGAAAAATAACCAGCTAAGTTTCAAAATGCCACAGTAATCCTTTTGCATGATGAAGAGGAGGGTGACGCTTAATTGAGGATTCATATTATGCCATTGCTCAGGCCCAGGGTGCCTGAATCAATATGGGGGGAATGTGATTAACAGTCTGCCAAAGCTGGCACTCGAAATACCAAAAAGTCTAATCTGTCATTGATGGAGTGAATCTGGAGAGAGGGGGAGACGGAGGGAGATGAAAAGAGACATTGAGCAGTCTACCGGAGCTGATGTAACCGTTCCCCCTTTTTTTTTCAGATTTTTGGCGGTGAGCGCTTGAATAGAAAACCTAGCTTGGATGTTAGAGGAGAACAAGTGCGGTCGAGAGCGTGTGCCGTATGTTATCCGGATTATCAAGTGGGCCCCGTCCCGCCAAAGCTGGAATATTTCAACTCCGGCAACCTGGGGCAAAGGTGGCATCCATCTCACCTCCGTTCACCTCCCTTCTGGTGACTCCTAATTTTTCGGTTCGCACACAGTTAGACCGTAACACCCGGTCCTCAACGTTACACCCGTTTATTTTCAGCCTTCAACCATCGATCTCAACAACAGGCTACACAGACGACTGGACCTGCCGACTTGAAACGGCCCGCTTAGCAGTTCAGAAAGCTTATTGTTATGATGATGAATACATTTACCTGCACACTAATGCAACTTGATCTTTATTCTCTTTTTATTCTTTGTTCTCTTTTTCTGCTTTCTAATCATTTATTCTCTCTTCTTATACACTTTATCTCTTTTTATTTGTATTTTATTTATCTCATCCTGTATTTCTGGTCTAATGTCTTACATATCTTGTGTAAAGCATTGCCTTTGTGTACGAATTGCGCTATATAAAAACACTTGCCTTGCTTTGCCTTGACTTGCCTAATAATTTGATTTTAACCAGATTAAAGGGGGGGTATCCTAGGATGTGGCAATTCTTAGTATTTATCGTGATTTTGGTGTGAAGTAATCACAGTAAAAAAAATGAATCATGTTACTATGCCGTTTCCCCACAGTCACCAACTATAAAAGACGCCCACTTGTACAAGCCAGTCAGATTTTGCTCCAGTTTCTATGTAGACACTGGACTGTCTGAAATCGACCAATCAGTGCTAAGAGGAAGGCGGGCCTTCCAGAATGGCCAGCCAATCAGTGCAGTAGCTCATTAGCATAAGAAGCTGTTTATGTAAAACAACCTATTTTCTTGTAGGTGGGAAACACTGGGAAGTGAATAGCTAAAGCTATAACTAAATGATTTTTACTGAAAACAACTTAACAGATGTATTTTATAGACACCAGGTAATTATATAAAATTTCTGAAAAAGCAAATGATACCCCTCTTTAAGGTAACACTCTCTCTGCAAGCACCTTTATCTGATTATCTTAATCTAGGAGGTACACTTAATTAGGGCATGTAAATATCTTAGTCAGATTTCATATGCTTTTTTTTTTTCATATTTGGCATGTCATCAAGCTCACCAGATGCAGAGCAGGAAGGAGAGGAAGTTCTGGGAAAGCTGGTTCTTACGTCCCTTAAGACCTACAGACCGATGAATCAACGTAAACTGACTTTTTTAGTAAGTATGTGAGTAAGTAAAGTTTATTTATATAGCCATAAGGACATAAAAACACACAGAAATACAGACACAAGAGGCTAGACACAGGCCAGTCTGAACAGATGAGTGTTTAGCTGCTTTTTAAAAATGTCAACAGAGACCGCAGAGCTTAAGTCCAGTGGAAGAGCTTTCCACAGTTTAGGAGCCACAATTTCAAAGGCTCGAGGATCAGGTTTTTTAGAGAAACTGCGTTACTTCAAACCATGTACATGTTGGAATTAAACCAGGAGTCAGAGAGCTAGTGTGCCTGTAAAGGGGATTCAGTCTAACCTGCCGGCTTGAATCGGCCCGCTTAGCAGCTCAGAACCTCCTGATAACTGTCCTGATAATCACAGGCTAACTTCACGGCTGCTGCTGCTGCTGCTGCTGTGATTTGAAACAGAGAAGAAAGAATGAAACTAAATTAAATTAAATGAAGAACAGTTGGATTGAAAACAGGAATGCAGTTTCTAATCAGCTCTCGTTCTAACACACCTCGCATCCAATCTGCTTCCCCCGGGCCGACAGAGGTGAGGGCCTGTCATTATCTTCAGATGGATGGATATTGGATAGCAAAGCTGTGACTGTGGTTATTCCTCAATCTCTCTCTCTCTCTCTCTCTCTCTCTCTCTCTCTCTCTCTCTCTCACACACACCCACACACACACGCACACACAGTCTCACACTCTCACTGTCTCATTTGCTTTCTCTTCCTCTTGCCTCTCTGATTGTGTCCGTCTCTCTCCCACCATATATGAACCTGTTAAATATGAGGTAAACACCCCTTCACCACACACACACACACACACACACACACACACACACACACACACACACACACACACACACACAAACATGGAAACACACACGCACAGGCACAAGTGCTGAGGTAGTGTGTTATTGTGTAGTACAAGCACACAAGAACATACACACACACACACACACACACACACTCACTGCCGTAGCGTTAGCCAGAGGTCCAGTAGAGACAATGACAACCTCTACTAAACACCACGACAACCAGTGTGATCGTCATGGCAACCACACACAACGCTCCAAACAAACCCAGAAAGAAAGAGAGAAAGCCTGAAAGCTGGCCGACAATAACGATGTTAAACTACTACACATTTTTTGTGAATACACACACACACACACACACACACAGAGTCTACTTTGTGTAACGCTGTGGTTCAACACGTTTAACCCAAAACTAAACTGATTCTGCAGGGTCATCCCCATTCCTGCGGCTAAAACCTGTTACACAAACACGGAAACACACACATAAACACACACACACACACACACACACACACACACACACACACACAGTTGACCACACTCAGCTCCTTCCCTTAGGACACAATTGAGAGTCACACTGCCCAGGGCAACAGGCTGCCTTTACGGTTATTATACCACAGATGGCTCAGAAAACAACGAAAAGGAAAGGATTTTTTAAAGTGAAAAGGGTAGAGTCAGTATAGAATAGAATAGAATAGAATAGAATAGAATAGAATATTTTCAGCTCTCTGGTTCAGCTTTGGGAGGTTTATCCATAAATCAGCCGTGAGGTCTTGGACCATGTGTATCAGTATGCACTGTATTACTGTGTTAAGTTATCAATATGTCTTTGCACCAAGACTAATTCATATGTGTTTATTGTATTTGGGAAATAAAGTGATTCTGTTTTAGATCTAAACTGTTATCGGTGTTGCTCTGTTTCTACTCTGCTCTTGATGTAAGGTTTAATGCGTTCCTTATTGGGGTGCATTATTGAATTCTCTACTACTACTTTTTTCTATTTATATGTGCTTAATTGTATATGTATTCTAATGTTTCCTACTGTTTTTTTCTACTCTGTGAATCTTTACACTGAGTCTGGTGGTTCCTTGAATATTGCAGACATATGGATGTGAATGGCCCTTCTAGGTGATGATTGGCCTTTCTAGACGCTCTATTTCTAGGCTCATGCTGATCGTCATGTGATGTCATTGATTTGGAACACCTGTTTTGTAGACTATATGTCACTGAGATGATGTGATATTTTATCCTGAAGAAGGCAATATGTACCTAAACGTCGATCCATAATATATTCTGATTTACAGTGGATTGCCCCTTTATCCTCTCTCTCCCTCTTCTCTCTCTCTCTCTCTCTCTCTCTCTCTCTCTCTCTCTCTCTCTCTCTCTCTCTCTCCCTCTCCCTCCCTCTGGCAGCATGCCACCCCTGCAGGGTCTGACTGAGCGGTCAAAGTTCACCGGGGTCGGTGATGAAACATTGATTGGCTGTAGCCATTTGACCTCCCACCTACACGTTAGTCACAGGACAAGGGTCAGTGTGTGTGTGTGTGTGTGTGTGTGTGTGTGTGTGTGTGTGCGTGTGTGTCCTTCTACCCATGCCTCACTGTCTATTAAGAGTGCCTGCTCAGCACATGAACAGAGACAAAGGCAGTCAATAAAAAAGTGAATTTCAGGGCGAGGGTTAGGCTTTATTCTCTTCTCTAAATGTCAGTCCCGATGGTCAGTTTATTTCCATGCCTGCCAGGGTTAATAGATTAGCTGTTTTATTGATTAGGAATAGTCTTTCTCTTAGTATTGATCAGCCTGACTGTCCCCATGCATTAAAAGAATTTAATTAGGATTGGTTTCAGTCAATCCTGGTCCAAATATGTGGTTACAAATATGAATATGGTTTGTTTTAGCTGATGTAAGTGTCAAGTGAGCGGGGATTGTCTCAGAGGATTTTACATGAGAGCGGCAGAAGGTTCAGACAGTCACAGGGAATTACTCAAAGTCAGTTTAGTATTCGACTTAGACTCGGTCACCGACCCCTAACCCCAGAACACTGACCCCTTTTCATGATTTTCTATTGATTCCCAAAGGAGGAATTTGTATTTTGGCTGCCCCCCCCCCCCCCCCCTCAGGTCAGAGGTCAGGTTGCAGTTGTTATTCAGTGCCTTGCTCCTGGACACTTCAGCAGGGCGGATGCTTTCAGACACGGTCGCACAATCTTCTCTCTTCTTTTAGTTTCGTACTTTATTTATCCCACCAGATACAGCTACATGGCCTTCGGGTGATACAGAGGAAATGGATTACTTCCTTATTGTCCTGTACCGGGTCAAAGGTCACAAAACTAGAAGAAAAGAGAAGTGTGCGACTTGAATTTTCCTTATAAGTAACTTTATTTAACAAAGTTGTATTTCTCCTTGGGGGAGCTTTGCTTCAGTTCAAAGTTCAAAGTGATTTTACCGGCTTTCTGAAGCTGGGAACACTTTGACACCACAAGAAGGAAGAGACAAGCAAACACACACACACACACACACTCCGTCCTAGAATAAGTGACATCATCATTGCGTGACAGTGACGAGCTCTCGTTGTGACAAAGCTCCTGCCTCCTCGCTGATGTCACCTGACACCTGTCAATCACATCGCCGCGGCGACCTGGCACAGAGGGTCAGGCTCCCCCACCCGCGGCAGCCGTTACCACCGGTTACCGGGGCCGGCCTGTCTCCGACGATAACCCGCCACCTAAGTCAGGAGTGACACACGATGCAAACGCTGTCGCGCAAACATGCTAATAACATGTGAGTCAACCCTGGATTATGGTGAGTGGAAATCACACACTATCAAACACTAAGGATTTACCTGCAGATTAAGAATTAATTTAACTACACTTGCGGGTCAAAGTACTACAGGTATACCCAACATTTACATGCTTAAATAAATTCTGCATAGTATCTTTAGGTTAATTTGTGTTGACATGTGATGTTTTTCTCATCAAATGCATCAGTAAAATCATCAAAAATCAAACCTTGCCTAATGTTGAAATCACTGCTGTTGAAAGCAGAAAGAGAAAGAGGGAGGCTCTGTGATTAGGTGTAGGATCTACACTTATGCAATAGTGTGTGTGTGTGTGTGTGTGTGTGTGTGTGTGTGTGTGTGTGAGAGAGATAGAGAAAGAGAAAGAGAGAGAGAGATTCTTAGTGTCTGTGACCTTGCCTAGAAGGTAAACAACTCGTGATTCGGCAACTCCTCCAGGGCAAAGAAAACACACACACACACACATACACACACATACACACACACACACACACGCACACCTCCTACTGCTGTTCTTGTTTATCACATGTTTTGCCTAGAAACACCCATGCTGGGAGAAGATAGGACTTGTACTCAAATATTGTCTCTGCAGGAAGTAAATGGGTCAGCGGTGCTAGCGGTTAGCTTCAGGCTAGCCGCTACCATTTGGTTTCTATCAGGAATGCTAACAACGCTAACAAACCATTCCCCAGTTAAGGCTTAAGCATCAACAAATACATGTTTTCTCCCAATATGTTACGAGTGATTTTTGATAAATGCAAATAAATAAACAAATAGAAATAAACAAACAATAAATACATAAATAAACAAATAAAGACGTAAACAAGCAAGTGAATGTATAAAAAGCAAACAAATGAATATAAATTGGCAAATAAATGAGTATGTGAATGAGCAAATAGGCAAACCAAACCAGTAAGTAAGTAAATAAATACATCCACAGAAATATAGATCAATAAATAGATAGATAAATGAATAACAGGCCACATTTTAAAGATGCAACATTGAAGTAGTGCTGCTCTCCAACAGCAACAGAGCAGAACAAGACAGGATGGAAATAAATAAAACACAACAGTCTCTCTGCCTTTATTGAGTTTTTACTGTTGGGCCACAGATCCTGCAGGAATTGACAACAGCTGCAAACACTTTTTATGCGTCTGTGTGTGCGTGCGTGCGTGCGTGTGTGTGTGTGTGTGTGTGTGTGTGTGTGTGTGTGTGTGTGTGTGTGTGTGTGTGTGTACTGCTAGTGTGAGAGCTGCTAACAATCTGTGTGTGTGTGTGTGTGAGAGTGTGTCTCACTGCTGTCAAAGCCTTAGCACTGCATATATTTGGAGCTACACTAACTAAGTACCTAACGAAAGTGTGTGTGTGTGTGTGTGTGTGTGTGTGTGTGTGTGTGCGTGCGCGTGCAACCAACTGAGAAATTGTTTCCTCTTTGGTCTGTTTCATTAGCGGCTCCATAATTATCACCCCATCTGCTCCCAGAGTTCAACTCTTCTCCTCGCTCGCTTTCTCTCTCTGTTCTCTCGCTGAATAAAAGATTCCTAAAACGGAGCCATGAGGATTTCTAAGTGACGCGCAAATTAACAGCAAACCGCCGGCCAAACACTCACCATGCTGATGTAAATACACTGAAAAAACAACAACAACAACCCCTTAATGCTCTTAAGTCGCCTGCCTGAGCTCTCCTTAAAGTGAATCTATCCTCTTTAGGCTGTGGGTGACTTGCTGAGGTAAATTGTTCTTTACTATCAAACCTAAAGCTAACAAATGGAGGGGCAGAAGTTGAATTTGTGTTAAAAAAAAATAAATGGATGCTTTTAATTTCAAATCCTCCAACAGCAACACTTCTCCAGTCTAAACCTGGATGAGAAAGAGAGAGACAGAAGCTTCTATTTCCATCCAAGCAAATTTTGAGAAAATGTCTGAAACGTCGCAAAAAATCAAATTAGGTGCATTTCCATCAGCTGGGTTGAAGTAAAACAAACAGTCCTGAGTGTAAAAAACCCCCCAAATCCAATCAGAAAAATGAAAAGAGTCTCAGGAATTGATCAGTATTGGGCAAGTTGTTATTTTTCTTTAGTCAGCTGATGGTGGACATGTTTCATGCTTTCATTTGAAGGCGGAAAGAAAAGGACTTGACAATATTGTAATGGTCATACAACCATGATGGGAACTTATATATGGGAACCACAACGTACAGTATATGGCATTTCTGGGAGGTGATGGTGGACAGATAAACTTTGTCACTGTTTACTCGACAAGCGCATTTCCACTACAATTTATCAAAATTCAAAATTATCAAAAATATCAAAATTTGTCGTTTCCATTCAGCTTTTCTAATCAGATACGTCACAATTTGCATAAAAACCTCAAAACTGTATTGAGAATTGAAGGATTTCTTGAAGTTTACAATTGTAATTGTTTAGATGATCTGTGTATTGTTCTACAGGAACATTTACAAGTCCTATAGGGGCTGTAGGGCCCTGCCTATAGGGGGGGGGGGGGGGGTAGGACCACTGGAAAGACTCTAGGCTCCTTCCAAGAATCCTTTGAAGAATCCTTATAAAATTTCCTTTTGAGAGGAAAAATTTAGGAAGTCACTCTCAGAGAAGTTATACTGGCTGACAAGAGGTGTCACCAGTGTGAGAGTGACTGCTCATTATCTTTCTTTCTTTTGTTTTTAATGTCATTTTATATATTTTTTCTGTTTTATGTGAAGCACAGCACATTGTATTGTATTTGCCTTGTGTATGAAATGTGCTGTATAAATAAAGTTTGCCTTGCCTTGCCTTGCCTAGAAACACTGATGGATGGAAGCCAAGCTGTAGATGGATGCAAGAGGGAGACATGGTGATGGTTTGGCGATATAGTTCTGGACCAGTAAACACACTGAACTGAAACGAGAGAGAGCTAGAGAAAGACACAGACAGACAGAAAGACAGATGGAGAGACAGAGACGGATGAATGTCCTGGTGTCCTATAGTGTGTAGGTTGAAGTGAGCAGGTGGGCTCCCAGTAGGCAGAGAGCCCAGCCTGCCTCCCCACTCTGACACCACCAAGACGCTCAGAGCGCTCCGAAATTAACAATGCAATGTCGCTGCTAATTGACTGGAAAATTACATTTGGAGCAAAGTGTCAAACCCGCTGTGCAGAGGACGTGGGACGCGTGTGTGTGTGTGTGTGTGTGTGTGTGTGTGTACACTTCCTTCCTTCTTTTCTCTACATATAAATACACTTTAGTCATTTAGCTGATGCTTTTTTCCACAATGAGTCCAACAGCAGAATGAATTTCTATTCTTAGATCACCATTACAAGCGACCAAACACACACACACACACACACACACACACACATACACAAACAACACACACACGCACACACACACTCCCTGTCTTTTTCTCTTTCTTTGCTATCATTAGCTAGGGGTTGAAGAGATACAGAGACGCTGGTAAAAAAAACAAAAAAAACAACAGCCAAAGCCGTGAGCTATAGTGTTACAACCCACTGATTGATAGAACTGCAGCATTACATTCAATGAACACACACACACACACACACACACACACAGTAATGGCTTTGTTTTCCAGGCAGCAGGGCGCCAATTGCATCAAACATCTTAGAATAGAATTGCTGATGCCCAAAATCCTCGGGTTTCAGAGGTGAAACTTGAGGAATTTTTCCAGAAGCGTAATGGGATTGTTCGGCTCTGTAGCTGCACAGGGGAAGAGTTTTCATTCCAACATCACATTTCCACCATTAAAATGACACCATCAACGCATATGGGTTACTACTGAAGTTAAGTGTCATCTTCAGACGCACCATAGTAAAGAAAATAAACTGTAGACATGAGTTGATCAAAGAGCTCAGTTCTGTAAATGTCAGCGTCATTCATCACGCAGCATCACTGCCTTCACTGCAAACTGGCTTTGCAGGTCAGTGAAAACCACCTGCCCTCTATATGCACTACTGTTCTAACACTAGTCCACCTGAAGTCACATCAGTCAGGACAAAATGAGCGTGCTGCTGAAGGAGCTGAAGGAGCTGAAGGAGCTGAAGGAGCTGAAGGATCGGACATGGCGGTCACTGCAGCCGGCGGCGGCATAGAAACCTCCTCCTGTCCTGGATCAATGCTCCATTATGTGGTCCATGCTGCCCAGAGTTTATTGTGAAGGATCAATGACCTACAGTCTGGACTTACTGGATCATACAAGACCTATGGGATTTACACACACACACACACACACACACGGCTGGACTTTTTTCCTAAGGGCCTATTGGATTTCCCCAGTCTCTTGCTGCGACCTCTTAAGAGTTATTCAAGATGGCCGCCTTCCTCTCCCTCAGGACCCCGGCTATAGATTTGGTATCAAAGGCCACAAGCTGGCCACAGGCAGGCGTGGCACACACACACACACACACACACTCTTCCCTTGAAGAGTTTGAAATAATTTATTTCCTCTTTCTCAACTCAAAATGCCGATATGCTTCCTAGTTTTCTTCTTAGAAAACCAGTATACATGCAAGATTCATGATTATCCAACACAAAAATGTCAGTCTTTGCATCAAAGCCTCAGTCAAGAAATTTGAGAGAGAAAAGAAGTCTTCAATTCAATAGATGAAAACATAATCAGAGCCTGTAGTGGGGCGGCACTGTCTCAAAAAAGAATTAGAGTTCAAAGTATGTAGGCCATTTGAAAAACGTGGCCTTTATTCTTACTGAATGATTGATAGCACAAAATAAACATAAATTTGACACTTAGTAAAGGATATATACTTAAGTTCTTGGTTGCCAAAATATAATTTTACAGAGTGGATCATGTATATTTTAGAGATATGGAATGATATCAGGTAATGATTTGTTTCCAAAATAGTAATAAAGTATTTTGGTATCCGACTCTCGAGCCGGTCAGGTTTGCAGAAAGTGGAGTTGTGTAGCTGCACAAACAGCGAGGCTCTGCTTCTCCTCCCCGGGCCAACTGGGTGTGACCTTTGATAAATGGCAGCCAGTATTTACACCACCGAAAGACTGATAGCCTATGCTTTCTATGACATTTACAGAGCTATGTGTTTTAGATAGCCTGAGGCAGGACAGGAGGGAGAGAGAGAGAGAGAGAGAGAGAGAGAGAGAGAGAGAGAGAGAGAGAGAGAGAGAGAGAGAGAGAGAGAGAGAGCACAGCACCAACAACACACTGTGAACAACTTGATTGAAGAGTCGCTCTATACCGACCGATTGTGGGCGGGGCCAAAACAGGCAAAGAACAGGGAAATCATCATAACAAAGCTGTCATCAAATTGGGGTTTGTAGCCTAATGTCGACACACTGTAAAAACTCATCGTGCAATTTAGTGAAATCAACTCATTTTTATCCATTAACACAATGTAGATAGATAGATGTTTGTCAATTTCAACTTAAACGTGCTAGTTATGAGCTTCATGACTTAAAATCATGAGTTCACATCTTGTGGCTTAAAATTATGAGTTGAAAGAACGCCTTATAAAGCTTTCACTAAACTCAACACTGTTAGTTTATTAGCAGACTTCCCAGTATGCATTGCATTCAAATCTACTATCTATCTTATCTATGTATCTGGGAATTCACAATCAAGTAAGTCTCTCTCTGATGCACATGGCAAGTACAATCCACTACAAGTAAGTGTATTGCAGCTGCATACTATATGCTGAACTGTGTATTAATCATGTGATACAAGAGGAACTTGAACTTAAACCTAGCAAACCTTGTGAGAAAATAAATAACACTGGATTTCAGTTAATAAATTAATGCATTCAACTTGGAAACACAAATCATGACTAGACATTTGTTGATTTAACTTGTTGTCTTCAGTTCACTCAGTTAGCTTTTCTACATTAGAACAACTACCTAATGACCTTTGACCTAACTATTCAGCACTACTTCAGTCAACTCACAGTTTTAAGGCAGCAAGGAAACTTATGTTTTTAAGTTGAACTGCCTTAATATTTTTTGCTGTGTATCTGGGGATCTGTGATGTGGAAACATTGGAGAACCCACATGGATGGATGTATGGAATGGGTGACTGACTGGCTTTTCACATTTCCCTCTCCATCTCTCCATCCCTCTCTCCTCTTTTTCCAGCATATTGGAACAACAGAAGAGAAGAAGAAGAAGAAGAAGAAGAAGAAGAGGAGGAGAGGAAGAGGGGGAACAGAAAGAGAGATCGAAATGGTTCATCGTTGCCATCTGTTCCATTCAAAACTTTGCTATTAATCTCTCTCTGTCTTACTACCTATCCTTTCTCTTTTCTTTTTCTTCTCTCTCTTCTTCTGTCTTCTCTCGCGCTTTCTCTTCCTTCTTTCTCTCTTCTCTTTCTGTCTTTCTTGTTGCAGGTCTGCACGATTTCTCACCAGGAAAACCGAGGAAACCTCCACATTTTTAAGACCTCTAAAACTGAACTTAAGACTTAAAAGACTGTATTTAACTGTATGTACTGTACTTTCTATCTATCTATCTATCTATCTATCTACTCTTCCATCCATCCTGCCTTTTAATCCAATTACCTGTCTGTCTAATGGAAGAGTTGAAAATGACCCTAACATTTTACGATTAATTTCTTTTTTTTAGGTAGAGACCTGCTGATTAAAGTTATAAACGATCATATGGAGTCTTAAGGACAGATGGTCGAGGCAGAACAAGGTTAGCACTCGAATCTGATAGAGAGAACGAGAAGGAGAGAGAGAGAGAGAGAGAGAGAGAGAGAGAGAGAGAGAGAGAGAGAGAGAGAGAGAGAGAATTCTGGGAAGGAGGGAAAGGGAGAATTCAAAAACAGTTAAAGAGAAAAAACGAGTGTCAAGAGCCAGAAAAACAAAGAGGTATAATCTAGAAGGAGATTAAGGCGAAGTGGAGGTGGAGAGGTGAAGACCCAGTGTGTGTGTGTGTGTGTGTGTGTGTGTGTGTGTGTGTGTGCGTGTGTGTGAGTGTGTGTGTGTCCTCTGCGTTAATCATTGGTGTCCGGGGGGAAGGTGATGTCACGATAAATTGGTCAATAATGGCTCAACAGGAATTCTCAATGCAGAAAAAGAAATGCACACACACACACACACACACACACACACACACACACACGCACACACACGCAAGCAGCAATTACAATCAGAATTAATTGAGTCAGGATGGGTATAAAACACAGCAGCTTTGTTAGCACAAGTGAGATTAGCATGAGGAAGACTCCAATCAACAGGAACTGGCTTGATGCCTCATCTCTCTCTCTCTCTCTCTCTCTCTCTCTCACACACACACACACACACACACACTTGCATTAATCCTACTAACCAATCACCCTTATAAAGAAAAACAAATCACAACATGTAATCAGGCGAGATTACGTGTGGCAGCAAATTAAAACCCAGAGGTTTGAGCAGAACAAAACAGGTAGAAGAGTCAGACTGGACCGCAGACTGAAGCTGTAGAGCAAGGCACTAACACCGCCAGGGTTAGAGGTTCAACTCCCTGTGTCGTCAACCCTTAGAGCAAGGCACTAACACTTGTAATGCAGCACTGGTGTCAGGCCTGCAGTCGGCTCCAAGTCGAGTTTAAACACCAAAAAAAACATAAAACAGCAACAACAGCGTCAACAAAAAACAAACAATTCTAAAAATACAGTTTACAGGTCTACAGTAGTTAGGTTTCAGGCAGCGATAGTCTAAAATAAATAAATGGGTTGGTGTGAATAAATATATTTGCACAGTGCAAAGCTTATGAGATTATAAAACAAAATTCAGTACCTGATGAATACATTAAGCCAGTGGTTCTCAACCTTTTTCATATCAAGGACCCCTAATTTTGTCCACATTTGGGCCCCGGACCCCCATTTGATGAGATTCTGTCAAATCTGAGAATATTTTTATTGTTAGATATGATTTTGTCCAGAATCCCATGACTATCTGTATTGTATAGAGAAATAACAGTGAAACTATGACCAAAACAGTCATTCTTCTACATTCTCTAATTGTGTTAACTTCTTGTAAATTAAATAATGGTGAAGTTTAACAATTCATCACTTTGCTGGGGACCCCCTGGAACGCCCTCAAGGACCCCTGGTGGTCCCCAGACCCCACGTTGAGAACCACTGCATTAAGCAGCACCAGTCAGAAGTGACATATGAAGTGAATTATGTTCTGTAACTCACATTTTCAAAGCAAATACATTGTCCAAAGAACAGATTTTGAAGCATACTGTAGGTTATGTGACTTCCTGTTATTGATATAATATTATAAAAGAGTCAAAATAAAATGATTTTGCCTGTATTTTTTTTTTAGCATTTTGGGTAATTTTCTTATCACGGAGGAGTACATACAGGGGAATCACTGTTCCACATGAAGCTGCGACATCATTGGTGCTGCGGCTATAGCGATCTTGATGCTGATTGGACGGCAGAGCAGAGCGGTGTGTGTGTCAGCGGTCTGACTGTTTGGCTCGTGTGACTCTGTAGTCCAGAGGGAATCAGCTGCACTTTAATTCAGACAAAGAGCCTCTTCTGGCAGCCAGACAGCACAGTGACAATAAAATGTGTGTTTGTGTATCAGAAGTGTGTGTGGCTCTAGTGTGTGTTTAATACTTCTGTGTGTGTGTGTGTGTGCGTGTGTGTGTGTGTGTCTGCCTTGGTAAGTGGACTTGCATTTTTGTGTGTTGCTCTGCGTGTGCGAGTATGTGTGTGTGCTCAATGTGGTGTGTGTTTGTCATTCACTATGTGAGCCTACATTGTGTGTGTGTGTGTGTGTGTGTGTGTGTGTGTGTGTCAATGTGTGTAATGCATTTGTGTATTTGTGTCCGCCTCTAACTGTGTGCACGAGTGTGTGTTTGTGTCTTTGTATGTGTGTGTCTCTGTTTGTGTTCATTGTGTATCCATCAGTGCCTGTTGCTGTGTGTGTGTGTGTGTGTGTGTGTGTGTGTGTGTGTGTGTGTGTGTGTGTGTGTCTGTGGTAATGAAATTATAAAACAACCTCTGGCTGTTGTGGCAGGGAAGACGTATTCTGCTCTCAAATGTAAGCTTCCTCTGGAATTTTTAGTGTGTGTGTGTGTGTGTGTGTGTGTGTGTGTGTGTGTCGTGGCGAAGATAAATGTTGCTCTCACTGTAACCTTCCTTGAAAATATTTAGTCATATGGTCTGCTTAATGTCGCTCTGTTTATGCTGCTCTACCTGTGTGCGCATTTAAACGTCTTTGTGTTTTTGTGCACGCGCGTGTGTGTGTGTGTGTGCGTGTGTGTGTGTGTGTGAATGTGTGTGTGTTCACGTGTTGAGTTGCACTTCCGTAAAAATACTAATTTATACATACAGTCATCCAGGATTTTGTGGACTTTTTAGTGATTATTGTGACCAAATAGCTTGATTTTTACAGCAGGATTTCTAAATAATTGTGATGCAATTTGGATTTTTAGGTGTTTTTTTTGCTGAAAAATTGCATGAATTAGTAAAAACAAAACAAAAAGCAAACTACCTTCCATGAAAACAGTCACATCTAACCACTTTCTGTGATAATAATCATACTTCATATCATAGAGACTTTCACACTCTTCATTTTTATTCTCTGAACAGAAAAAAGAAACAATGGATC
>NW_027284110.1:95000-97248 GCF_046629955.1 Centroberyx affinis | reverse complement strand
GTTTCTCCATGCTGTTGTGGGCTCCAGTGGCCTTGTGTTATTAAGTTACCACAGGGTGTACTGGACAATCTGAGACTGTAAATAACACTGACTGTTCTAGTGTTAAAAATACATTATCTGACACTGTGTGTGTGTGTGTGTGTGTGTGTGTGAATAACATGTCAAGTGATTGTGTGTGTGTGCGCACCGCTTTGCTGTGAATAATGTATGATGTGTCCCTGCGCCCTTATAAGCAGCAGGCCAATGAGTCATGGCCCAGAGTTATGTCAGTCCACTGACACACGTGATGGATAGCTTTTGGTGTGTATATATGTGTGTGTGTGTGTGTGTGTGCGTGCGTGTGTGTGTGCGTGCGTGCGTGTGTGTGCCAAGGCATCACGTCCCACGTCAGCCTAGTTAGATGAGAATAATGGTCGACCAGAAAGCGTGTCGGAGTGGAAGACAACTCTATTCCCTTCGTCCAATCCCCCCCCCACCCCCTCTCCCTCTCTCTCTCTCTCTCTCTCTCACTGCCCGTCTTTGCATCCTTCTAGTGTCTCTCTACATCTTTCTCATTCATTCTCTCTCTCAATCACTCTATCTCCCTTTCAAACTTTTTTCTGTTCCACATTTCTCTCGTCCTCGCTCTTTACTCCCCACCCCTCCATTCCCCCCCCCTCTCTCTCTCCCTCTCACTCTGTCCCTTTCCCTTTTTCTATGTCCCCAGTCCCCCCCCCCCCCCCCCCTCTCTCTCTCGCTCCCTCTCACTCTGTCCCTTTCCCTTTTTCTATGTCCCCAGCCCCAGCCCCAGCCCCCTCCCCCCCTGTCTGCCCATCCCGCTTATTTCCTCTCCCTCTTTCCCTATCTGGCCTAGATGATGGGAGATCAATAGCGGAGGCTCCTTTAATTATTCCCTTTTTTCATAATGTGATGGGCTCCGGCAAAGAGGCTCAGCATGTGTCCGCTAATGCCGACACAGAGCAGCATCTGTGTGAGAACTCATTTAGACAGCAGTAGATATTAGTATTGATTTTCCTAATAGACACGTTCCTCCCTGTCCGAGAGCTACGTGTCCCCCGATGAGGGATTGTGTACAGACCCATAATCCCATAATCTATAACCGTTAGGACGAACCTTTCTGGAGGCAAATGACGAGTTTTTCAGTTGTAGGCTCACAGGTTACCAGGCGAGGTTTTTTCGGAACATGCTGCTTTGAAGAAGCTGAGCTGATTTTCTAAAGCTTCCGCCCAGGTTTTTAATCTTAATCAAGATCTTTAGAGGTTCATTTTCTCTCATGCTCGCTTCCCCCGTTTCTCCCTCCTCTCTCTCTCTCTCTCTCCCTTTGTTCTTCCATCCCTTTCTCTGGAAATTTATGAGTGTTTGCAAGTCCCGCTCGCTCGCCTTTCTCTCTCCTCCACCGCTCACCCGCTCTCCTGGTTCTTGTACTTCTTCTTCTTCCCCTCTCTCTCTCCCTCTCTCTCTCTCTCTCTCTCTCTCTCTCTCTCCCCACAACGCTCTCAAATCTCCCTCTGGAAGCTTCCCTGGTGTGCTTACTCCCCTTCTTCTTCCTCCCTTCTTTCATTGCCAAAAAATCTTTTCCCTCTCCGTCTTCTCTGCTTGCCTTCCTCCTCGTGTGCTCTCTTCCTCCCACTTGCTATTCCTCCCCATCTCTCTCTCTCTCTCTCCCTCTCGCTCTCTCTACCCCTCTCTCTCCCTCTTTTTCCCTCTCTCCTGCTCCTTCCCTCTCGCTCACCCCCTCTTTTCTTTCAGTTTGACACAGGCCTTGTAAAACAGTCTGTAGCTATTCTGTCAGACGCCTGCAGGGAAACACCAAGCCATTCAGCGGCAATATTCCACACACACACACACAGAGACACACACACAAACAAAGAAACAAACACTTCCACACACACACACACACCCACTCACTCTAACCTCTCTCTCTCTCTCTCTCTCTCTACAGACAGACTTTAAAATGATTACCAGAAAGAGAAACATTTCTGCCAGTGTGTGGAAATAGGCCTGTCAGAGTGCGGAGGGAGATAGAGAGAGATGGAGGAGGAGATTGGAACAAGCCAGGGAGCGTGTTTGAAACGACGGGAACACGCAGACTGATACTTGAGCAAAGATTTATAGGGAGAGATGCCTAGATAACGGCAGGTCGCACACCTCGAGACAAATTCATAGATAAGGGGGGAGAGGGGGTGAGATGGATAGATATGGTTTAAGGATAAAGATAGAGTGAGGTGCAGGGAAGATAGGGAGAATT
>NW_027284110.1:0-90000 GCF_046629955.1 Centroberyx affinis | reverse complement strand
TTTTTTTTAACTTTTACTCCACATCTCCTTTCTCCTCTACTTTCCCTCCGCTGCCAGTCTCTTCATTTCCCCTTTCTCTTTTTCTTCCTCCCACTCCTCTTCTACACTCGCTTCTCTTCTCTTTATCTTACTTTCTTCTCCATTCTCCCACACATTTTGACACGCTAGCGCAATCTCCTCTCAGCACCATCATCTCCGTACCTCTCTCCTCTCTCTTTTGTGCCTCCATTCTCTCTCTCATTTGCTCCCTTTCTCCATCACCCACGCTCCCATTAACTGGTGTGAGTACTTATTAAGTCATCTCGTCATTCTTCTCTCCTGGCATCCAACGGCGTGTGTATGGGGGTGCATGTTTGTGGGTGTGTGTGTGTGTGTTTGTGTCTTTCTGTGGCTTACGAGTCTAGACATGTGTTTACTTAAAAATCAATATTGGCAAGCTGATATGTGTGTAAATGAGCTTTGTTTGACTCACTCTTCCCAAAATTAATTAACGATGGTACACTAATGATGTGATTCTGTGCGTTTGTGCGTGTGTGTGTGTGTGTTTGTGTGCGTATGTGTATGATGTGTGTCGCAGAATGTCTGTTCTTTTACACACACACACACACACACACGCAAAATACCCTCGAGCACTTCAGTCTTTCGGTGGCTAAGGATTAGTAAGCAAACAGATGTGAGTCTGTGAATGTGTGTGTGTATGTGTGTATGCCTATTGTTTTGTGCACGAGTGTGTGCCAAGATTACATGTATGGGTGACTGTTTGTGCCCTTGAGATAGTGTGTGTGTGTGTGTGTGTGTGTGTGTGTGTGTGTGTGTGTGTGTGTGTGTGTGTGTGTGTAAAATCAGTGGACTCTCAATGAACCACCCCAAAGGCCAGTCTGGGGATTGGCTGCATGTCCAGAGGCTTTGATGTGGACTGCTGAAAACAATGCACCTCAGACTATAAAGCTGTATTCTTGGAGCTTGAATCCACGCCACGCAACACGATTATGTGCACAGCTTATGCATGGTGTAAATAGGCCTGTTGTAGCCCAAGTCTATTTTTACGACTCTTCTCTCTACACCTCCTGGGAGCAGCGGCTGGTGGAGCTGCTGCTTTTTCTTGGAGAGCGCTCTCTCCACCAATAAAGTGGCCAGTGAGAGCGAGCCCTCTCCATCGCCGCCAGGACGACAGATTAGGCTAATTCAGATTATGCAAATGACACTCTCTCTGGTGGGGATTACAGGACACAGTACGGGAACAGCAAGAGAGAGAGGGAAAGAGAGAGAGAGAGAGAGAGAGTGAGAGCATGGCAGAGAGAGATAGAGTGGCAGAGAGTGAGAGTTTGGCAGAGCAACAGAGATAGAGAGAGGGGGATTCAGCGGGTGATAGAAGAAAGGAGAAGGAGCCGGAGAGGGAAATGAGAAGTGGGGCTAATGTTAAATTCCCAGAGTCAGTGGTAGTTAGAAGCCAGGTAGGAGCTGGTGGAAGGATGTGTTTGCACTGATGGAAGGAGTGTTTTGTGTGACAGGGTGCTGGAGGGGGAGAGTGGCAGGCGGTCTACCTTCTCTGACAGTTTGGGCCACCTCTCAACACTGAACACCGAGCTCTGAAAGAAAGGGTTCAGGCTTTTAGTCACTGTCAAGCCGCCCAGTTTATAATAGCTTACATAACAGATGGAAGCGATGCTCTCAAGGTGGCTTTCTAGGTTAGAGTTTATTTAGGTTTACCCGGCCTGCTATGTTTGTAGACCCAGATTTACAAAATGAATCATGCTCTCCATCTCACTTTAAGGCAACAATAACCATGACTTACAAAATCTAATAACAAACTCTGCGGCATGCAGCGCTACAGAAGAGTAGGGTCATGTGAGTTATGAGATTAATCTCAGAATTCTGATTTTAAAGTCAGAATTCTGAAATAAAGTCACAATTCTGAGAATAAAGTCACAATTCTGAGAATAAAGTCACAATTCTGAGAATAAAGTCACAATTCTGAGTTTTGGCTTTAAAGTCAGAATTCACATTTTAAAGTCAGAATTCTGAGAATCTGACTTTATTCTTACAATTCTGACTTTATTTTCAGCAGGAGTGGGTCTAGGCCGCCCCTGAAATCTGAGTTATGATTGGCTGATGGCCATGTTAGAGGCGGGACCATCAAGCCAGTGCATTTTTTCCCCCCAAACAATGCTCCTGTGTTCCAAGAAACACGCGAAAGGGAGCAAAGAGAAGACCAAATTAGAGATTTTTTAATGTGACAAAAAAAAATGTCTGACCAAAGTGAATGCAGATATGCAGCACACACCTAAAGATAAAACCCAAGAGGTGATGTTAGTAGCCTGCATTTTTTATATGCATACAGTAGACAGTGATGCCTGAAAATGTTATGGAAAATTCTGATTGTTTTCAACCTGGGCCTTGTACGGAACAGGATTAGGGCCACGTAAAAAATGTATTTGAATTCTGAGATTCATCTCAGAATTCTGAGATTAAAGTCAGATTTCAAAAATCTGAGTTCAAATTCTGTCTTTTTTCTCACAATTCTAATCTCAGGAATCTGACTTCTGACTTTAAATTCAGAATTCTGATTTTAAACTCAGAATCCTGACTTCTGAATTCTTTTCACATGTGGCCCTAATCCTCCTCCGTAGCCTTGTGTTCAAAATTTCATCACTTCGCTGTAGAACTTTCATACTTCCAGATAGCCGGGAGCACTGCTGTCCAATAGGTCTGCTATAAACACACAACCTCCAACAGTTGAATCCAAAAAGCGATTAAAACACGTCTTTTCAACACAACAACACCCACACAGCAGTGGGACCTGCCTACATCCTTCCTAAATGCCGCGTTCAGTGCCACCCTGGATTGAGCCCCACCCACCCCAGTCAAAATGGCCACGCCACTGATTCTCAGAATTCTGACTTTAATTTCAGAATTCTGACTTTATTCTCAGAATTCTGACTTTATTCTCAGAACTCAAATACATTTTTCACATGTGGCTCTAATCCTCTTCCATACAGCACATCTAAGTGCTAATCTGACCTTTTTAAGGTGGTTTCCTATCTCAAAAGATTTTGGGTTAGACCATTACTTACAAACTGTGTTACTTATTGGACCATGGTTAGCACCCTTAACAACAAAGACTAATATTCATCTCTAACACTGATAACATCCTATTGTAGTCAGATCCAAATTATTCATATGTTTCCAGTAAACAACATCAGGAATGCTTCCCGCACTGAAGTGGGTGTAGCAGGGCAGATGGCACAGCATCATCCACTCCTCAACATCCTTTGTCACTGTGTGTTTGTGTGTGTGTGTGTGTGTGTGTGTGTGTGTGTGTGTGTGTGTTATATCACAACACTAATGCTGCTGTTTGGCCACAACAAGAGAGAGCTGAACGAGCAAAGGACCGGTTCCCTTAATGTGCACAATATGCAAGAAACTGAATACATTCTGATTACTAGAACAAACACAAGCCATGCTCCATTTATCTTATCAAGTGATGGTTCCACTATCAAGCGTCTTGAAAGTGTCTGGCAAATGCAATTAAATGCTTCTCCTGCCACTGAATTCAGATGTAGCATCACTTTGCCCAGTGCTGCTAATTTGATTCCAGAGCTGTAAGTAAAACAAACTTCCAATTCACAACTCAGTGGGAAACCTCTTGACAGCGGAGCCCCCTGCAGTCTGCAAGGCAGCAGCTACACTTCAGCTCACCGGGCAACCACAGCTCGATTTTACATTCACATTAAAGGTACAAAGGCGTATTATTTGGTCACGATAGATAGATACTGCTTACTCCATGTTTCTCACTGTGTTTCACCATATGCTATACAGTCTATTAAATAGGGAGCATAACACAATATAGTTCACAAGGAAGACACTTTGTTTTGGTTTTCTGAGCAATATCTCTATATAGCCAAGTATATCAGCTAAATTTGAAATAGCACACATGATGAAATAGAAAACAAATCTCAATCTGAAGCTTTGGTAAACACCAGTAGTCTATGTGTTAGTGTCTGCTGCTCCCTGCTGGTCTATACAGGCTATAGCAAGTTAAACTGTGTTTTGCTGTACCTTTCCTAGTCAGACACTACAATATACAGTCCACACAGCAGAGATGGATCTTATTGTCTCACTGGTTGTATTCAGTGGAACTGGTCCAGTTGAATTGTTCCTATAAACAGTATATTAATACCTATAGAAGACCATAGACTAAGACTAAAGACTAAAAACCTAGGCATGTTAGAAAAGTCATTTTGTGATAAATTAAGCCTAGTCTTGTTACAGGACAAATGTGTGTCTTAATGGAGCCAATTTATCAAATGCAGATGTGCTCATGTGCATGTGCATGCACACACACACACACACACACACACACACGCACGCACATGCACGCGCACCAAACAAACACACATACGGTCATACAGTAGAAGGTGAGTGTATCATTGTCACAATGTGCTCAGGTCAGACCCTCGAGTTAAAGTCCTGTTCCCAAAGAGTGAAGGACGCAATGACTATAACAGAGAGTTGGAATGAGGGAGAAAGAGAGAGAGGGAGAGAGAGAGAGAGAGAGAGAGAGAGAGAGGAGGATAGAGGGAGGTAGAGTCACTGGGATGGAGCGAAGGTCAGGGGGAGAGGGAGAGGCCCCGGGGAGTAGGGAGAGAGAGAGAGAGAGAGGAATAAAAAGACGGAGAGATAGAA
The DNA here is from genome assembly GCF_046629955.1 of Centroberyx affinis. Taxonomy (NCBI): domain Eukaryota; kingdom Metazoa; phylum Chordata; class Actinopteri; order Beryciformes; family Berycidae; genus Centroberyx; species Centroberyx affinis. Next base: position 85,314 of record NW_027284110.1, on the reverse strand, counting down.
AAAGGCAGGTAGAGTGATATTGAGCCCAGTCTAGGTGAAAGAGAGAGAGATAGAAGGTTTATGGGAATGAGAGAGAGAGAGAGAGGTGTAACAGAGAAACAATGGGATAGGGAGAGTACAGTATGGTTGGGTACAGCTGGGGGAAACATAGCCAAAATCAAGTTGTACATGGTGTATGGCTATAGACAGTGGGAGTTTAAGAGTTTAAAATATATTGATTGCTTCTTGTATATTTCTATACATTTAAAGTATAAGCAAGAAGACAAAAGGAATAAGAAGAGGTGAGTTGGAAACAGAGAGCTATTAGATAAAAGACAAGGCCAGTGGAAGAAGAGAAGGGATAAAGATGGAAAGAGAAGAGCAGAGTGAGAACAGCTTACATACTATAGCCATCATTCTGCTGTGCTGTGGGGCCGTCAAAATGCTGCACCTACTGGGAGTCATCACTGTGGAGGGTGAGTCAGTGCTACAACTATGACTAGTATCATTGTAATCCAGTATTACTCTGCCAATGAAGTTTTCACCCCTGTCTGTTTGCCTGTTTGTCAGTAAGCAAGAAAAGTTACAGACGGATTTGGCTGAAATTTGGTGGACAGATCGCCCTTGGTCCAAGGATCAGTTGATTGGTGATCTGGATCTGTGATTTATGCCATTAGACGATTATAATTTTTTTGCTGTAATTATTATTCATGTGTAATTAGCATTCATGTGCTGGTGGGAAGGGCTTTCTGGGATGTCCAAGTCAGCCGCTTAACTCACATGCTATTTTCCTGGAAAATCAAACCAAAAAGACAAAGCAATAAACAAACATAAACCATTATGGAGGCTTCAATTTCTCCAGTTTCATCTTATCTTATCTTATCTTATCTTATCTTATCTTATCTTATCTCTTTAAGAAAAAAAGAACTAGACACTTTGTGTAGACATTTACAGATTTCCTTGCCCAGCTTGCAGTGGCTTCTTGAATAGACTGAACGCATGAGAAAGAAGTTGGTTGCCTTTCAGAGACTATAATGGCTTTCTGCTCCATTCGTCTCTGTGGAGACAACGAGAAAGCTGCAGTAACCACATTTAAGTCTTTTATTTCCGATCATGATCTCTGATTGTCCCTTTTCACCCTTTTCAGTAAATTTTGTTGAGCGAAGGTATGGAAAACAATTTCACGCCTGAACACTTTTCACTTGTATGACCTAAAGTGTGCTATCACCATATATACACTGTTCTTATATGCTAATCACATCAGAAAATTACATGGCTGATCCATTATTGCATATATTGCAACAAATCCTGAATCTGGCATGCTTGTATTATGAGATTGAGATTAATTTGTAGCCTACTAATGATGATAATATTAAGCATAAAGTATTGCTCATAGCAATACTTTATGCTTAATATTATCATAATAGCAATTTATTTACTGTAGTATAAATGTCGGTACCTTAAAAGACAAGGGCTTGGTGTGACTTTTTCTTTTTCTTTAAGAGGCATTACTGTACACTGGACTATGAAACGGGACATCCTGTGCTGTAGTGGTTTATAGTGTGAGGCTGGAGTGTGAAGGTGACTGTGCCAGTGGAGTCGGGGTTATGACATGGACAGTAGAGACACAGTGGAGCCCTTCAGGGAAAATGGTGCGTGTCTGAATTATCTATAGGTGTGTGAGCCTTATACTGTCTGGGTATAAAAATAAAACAACAAAAAAATCAAAGTGGATGCTGGTGCGTGGTTGATATATTATGAGAGTAACTATGGAGAGACTTGGTGTGGATGTGTGTGTGTTTACATATACAAATGAGGATGCATTCATGTGCACCCAAACCTTTGTGTGTGTGTGTGTGTGTGTGTGTCTGTGGTTATATACAGTACATACCACTGGGCCAGTGGGAGTTGGGTGTGAATTACCTCACCTTGGGCAAGAGTCAGCCCCCTCCATCTCCCACTAATGTGACACTGACAAAGACTGAACTGCCTGGCTGATGAAACGAAGTGCCTGCGGGGCTGTGTGTGTGTGCGTGTGTGCATGCGTGTATATGATATGCATGTGTGCCTATATGTGTGTATGAAAAGTGAGAATGGTGTGTGTGTGTGTGTGTTTGTGTGTGTGTGTGTGTGTGGGGGGGGGGGTATATAAAGAGAGAGTGCAACACAACTCATAATGTAATTATGTAATAACTGTGCATAATGTAATAAAAAAAGTCATAAAAAGTCATAAAGTAATAAAATGCCCATGATGTATTAAAATGCTGGACGCAACATAATACTGCTTTGTTGGCTAATGTAATAAGTTATTACATCTTATGTTAATTATTACAATGTAAAGTGAGTTGCATTTTTTTGTGAATATAACATGTAGTGTAATAAATACCAAAATCATAAGTGCCTGTTAAATTTATTTTGAGTGCTACATTTGAGGGAAAACATAATATCTACCTTTCAGATGATAGACCAATGTTACACCATAATTGACACCTAAATTCCACTTAAACTATGACAGTAAGGCCTCTACACATCCATTTAAATGAACAAAGTCTGATGGTTCATTAGATGGGAACACTGGACACTGAAAACCACTTTTGTGTTTGAATGGGGTTGCTGGGGCTTTAACTTGCACTTTATTTTTGTACTTTGACAGCTGCACATTTACTCAGTCAATGAATCTCGGATCAATTGTGGAAGATATAGGATTGGACACTTCTCTGAAAAGGTGAGACACTGTTAAAAGTGCCAAGCATAGACATGTCCCTAGCCCTAACCCATGAGGTCCATGCTTCTCACCTTTCTTCTAACCCTGGTTCTGCTACAAGCTTCAATACCTTAATAAAAGCTGTAACCCTGGATATGAGAGCTTACCATTCTTGCCTTCAGAAACACTTTCATCAATGATTGAATTTAGCCTAGCGGTGGACATGTCTATTCTTGGCACTTTTAACAGTAAGAGTGTCCACCCAATACCTTCCACACTTAGACATCCATGAGAGTCTGGAATTGGAGAGGGAACAAGCTGTTGTATTAGTGTGATGTTGTGAGCACTTGCCACATGGATTTAAAAGACAGTTGATGTATGAAAACCTGCACCATACCTGGGCACACAGCATGGTACAAAGTGGAGTAGATGTACATGTCAGGTTTCCAAACAATTTGAATTGTGGAGAAATTTGACATGGAAAAAGCAATCTTCCAATGCAACTGCACTAAAAACTTGCCACCGCAGGAGCAGCTGGTCTATAAAGGTTAATTAAGGTTGTTATTTCAGACAGGTTCAACAAGGACCTACTGAAAATACTACAGTTTCTTAGCAGCATAGGCTAAAACCAACTGAGCATGATATTAGAGGATGGAGAAAACAATGAGCAAACAGGTGTACTTACGTTATGCTAGCTGGAGGCATCATCTGGTTAGCTAGCTGGCATGTTTAGCCACGCAGTTCGGCTCAGAAGTAACCACAGGAGACAAGTGAGGCATCTCATATAGAAAACAATTCATTTATCCAATTTAGCTTTATCAATTGAGTAGCTTCATCAGCAAAAATCATGCCACTTCTACAATAAATCAAACACATAAAGTAGCCAATTAGTTAATTAGCTAAAGCTAGTCAACTGGCTATTAGACATAGCTAATAATGCTATTGGCTATGTTTCCATCCAACTGTCAAGTGAATTTTAAGCAAACTTTTGAAATGACACAATAAATAAATAACCAAATGAATAAATAAGTTACAGGCTTTTCCCATCAACTGTGTACACTGTTATGCCTTGTTTAAGTGTTTGCTAAAAGAAAAGCAATATGTTAATGTATGAAATGTGAAGTCATCCAAATTTCCCATATAAAATGTTATTGAAAAGTTAAATGTTAAAGCTTTATATTTTGAAAATAAAAATGACATACAGTTATTTCAACTGAATGCATGTTTGACACCAGTGTCGTGTAATTTATTGTGATACATTTGATGAACAAGTATTTATAATTTGTAAAAAGATACATTTTGATGACATTCTTCTTTACACAGTCCAATTATTGGTACATGTTTTATTTTCTCGGTGTTACTGTAGTTGTTGCAGCAGTGCAAGACTTTAATTATGTTCTGGCAGGAAAAAGTCTGTGATATGTTGTTTCAGTAAAGGTTCTGTAATATTTTATTGCAATAAAAGTAACCAAAGTTTTGATTCAATTCTTTTGAGCAAGTTGTTCTGTTATTTCTGACCTGCCTGAATAAACAGATCAGATCAATAAAGACATATAAATCAGACTTTTCTGATTTAAATAGGTGTGTAAAATGCTACTATAATAGCTTAAGAGGCAGAAGTCGGTTAGAATTTAGGTGTCAGTTTTGTTGTAACATCAATCCTCTGAAGAGTTGATCAAAAGTTTTCCATCAAGACAGGTTCACATTAAAATTATGATTTTACTATCTTATTACATTACATGTTGAAGTTATTACATTTTTCACAAAAAAAATTCAACTCACTTTATAATGTAATAGCCATCATAAAACATGATAACGTATTACTTTATGTGCCAATAGGTTATTACGTCATGTGTCCAGCATTTTACTACTGCACATTATGGCCACTTAATCACATTTTGAATTTTTATTACTTTTTTTATTACATTATGCACAGTTATAACAGTATGCATATTTATTACATTATAAGTTACTTCAGGGAGCATGTGTGCTCAGCAAATGTGTGTGTGTGTGTGTGTGTGTGTGTGTGTGTCTGTCTGTGTGTGTGTGTGTGTGAGAGAGAGAGAGAGAAAGAAAGAATATGGAGAAAAAAGATGTCTGCATTTATACTGCCATGTGTACCTATAGGCGATTTGTGTGTGTGTGCGTATATGTGTGTGTGTGCGTATGTGTGTGTGTGTGTGTGAGACAGAGAGAGTGTTCGTGTGCGTGTGCATGTGTGTGTTTGTCCTCTCTCCCCTCCCCTCTAGCGAGGAGAGTAATGAGTTGTTAATGATCGGGCGGGCGAGGGGAGGAACATGGAGCTATTAGACTGACCTCTACCGCTCTGCACCTCCATCTCTCAGCCGCATCTCTCTCCTTCCTCTCTTTTCTGTTGAGATTTTTGTTATTTCTACCTTACTTATCTCACAAGATTGCGAGCTTGAGGTGTGCACCATAGCCCACTGAGTGCCTCCTTTCCCCTTGTTTATATGTCTACTATCTCATTTTCTAAATTGCTTGTATCATCTGTCCTCCCATTCTTTTGCTTTCTCACTCTCATTGTATGTATAAGTTCATATATATACTGATTTCTCTCTCTCTCTCTCTCTCTGTGTCTGTGTGTGTGTGTGTGTGTGTGTGTGTGTGTGTGTGTGCATCCACAGATAAGATTGACGATGACTTGGAGATGACCATGGTGTGCCATCGGCCAGAGGGCCTTGACCAGCTACAAGCTCAAACCAACTTCAGCAAGAGAGAGCTCCAAGTGCTGTACAGAGGCTTCAAGAATGTAAGTGAATGTACAGCTGCACTTTGGAGCGACCATTATAGGAATACATCAAGTTTTTGGGAGATTGGCCTGTTTACCATTAAGTGATGAGAACATAGACTCCAAAATCATACATGTGTCCCCGGTCGATCATTCGCTCCCGTGCTCCATGCTAACTCTTTACTAGCATTATTCTAATTAAGAAGACTGACGTTTTAGTAATAAAAAGTTATTCATTTTTATTATATGGCCTGTAGAGTCATACATTTTTAAAATGAAATATCATTAACTCATACAGTACATAGCCGGCTTTATTTTTTAGAACTATTTCAGAACTATTTCAGAACCAAACCACCTATTTTTAGCTGTACACAGTCTCCCATCTCTCACCAGGTTTACTTCCTATGGAAACAGGAAAAGTAGTTCTAGGTAGTTATCAACAGTTGTATTATTATTTTATCTTTTTTATTATTATTATTTTATACTTCATGTCAATTTCCACACAAAATGTCACACAAAAAACAGACAGACCTAACCGCATATCATTTAAGATTACTTATCATTTAGCTTTGTAGCTTTGTAGCTAGATTTATACAAGTTCTCATTTTCTCACTTTTGAGATAATGCTTGTAGCCTTCAATCATTCAACATAGTGTATGCTAAAGTGTTAGCATGGAGCGACTGATCTACCAGGGACACATGGATGATTTGGTATATGTTCTCATCACTTAATGGGTAAGTTTACCAACGGGGAAAATCTCCCCAAAACTCGGTGTATTGCTTTAATTCTTTGTATCTCTTTCTCCCTCGCTCCATTGCGCCCTCCATCATTCAGTGTCCACCTCTATTTGACCCATCCCTGGGGTTGGTCTTTCTAATTTATAGCATCCCCCGACGCTCTCCCTCTCTTTTCTCTCTCTCCAGGAGTGTCCAAGTGGTGTTGTAAATGAGGAAACCTTCAAGCAAATATACTCCCAATTCTTCCCACATGGAGGTAGAGTGTGTGTGTGTGTGTGTCTGTGTGTGTGTCAATGTGCACTTGTGTGTGTGTATCTCATTATTGTTTCTGCTCAGTGTATTGACAAACGTCTGCTCCCTCTCCTGCAGATGCCAGCACCTATGCACACTACCTGTTCAATGCATTTGACACAGCACACAACGGCTCCATCAAGTTTGAGGTTTGCAAAATTCAAGTTTCTCCAAGTTCACTCTAAAGCTTTTGAACAGGCTGCATTTCATTGATGCGTCAAAAGCTTTCTAACCAATATCTCCACATGAGAATATAATTTGGTCTTGAACATGGCTTTTCATACTGCAAGTTCAAGACATTCTGTATTATAAAGCCGTTGTAGCACTCTGCCATATAAGGCCCCCAGACCTGGGTTTAGAGAGGTGAAAGGCATAGGCAATATAGGTAGCTGCTATGTTGTTGCAGCCTCAGTTTGCATTTTTCAAGAGGAAATCATAACGGAATTGTCCTCATAAACTTCACTGTGCATGAGGTTGCTCAATGAAGATTTGTACTAAAATTCTACATTCATATTACTTGAATGTAACATTTCTTTGGCTATTTCCAAGACATTGTTCCATGTTAAGGTTGAATAGAACTGCAATACATCTACAAATATAAATGGGAGCACTGAGAGACACTATTAGTGCTGTCCACCACCAAAATTGCTGGAAAAATGTAATGCTTTTTTTGTATTTCAAGATTATTACATGACTAAAGCATGGGTTAGGTTATAGGTTTGATGTTAATTAGGCCTAACTAGATTTCTGCTGGCGTAAACACTTGATGACACTGATGATATAATGATATGAAGTAGATGTGTTTTTATGTTTGATTCACATCCTTTTTATGAGCACTGTTAAAACAGAGGATATCTTTGAGGAAAACCTTTGCATGATTCCACTTTGGATGTCAACAATGCCATCATCAATAGCCTGGTTAAAAACTCACAAAGCACATTCTAAAGCTGGCTCATCCTGACTTTGGCTAGCTAGCCCGGATCCAAAGGGGTTAGCCCAGAATAGTAGCCCAGAATCTATCTGTGAAAGGGTGTTAAATAAGTCTAAATAAGGATAATTGTTATATTGTGGCAAAGGCAATGACTTTGGACCTGAAAAGTGACCTGAAAATTTAGGCTTTAGGCATTTAGGCTTAATTAAAGGTGTGTGAAACTATAATTGATGCATTGCACGTTTAACTCGTTTAACGTACATATTATTCTAGATCGGGACTAAATCAAATAATATTGTCATTCACATCCACTTCAGCTGTGTCACTCTGTTGTTCTCTCCATCTCTCCATCAGGACTTTGTTACAGCTCTGTCCATCCTGCTGAGAGGTTCGGTCAGAGAGAAGCTGCAGTGGACCTTCAACCTCTACGACATCAACAGAGACGGATACATCAACAAAGAGGTGTGTATCTCTGTGTGTGTGTGTGTGTGTGTGTGTTTGCATGCCACACTTTCAATCATTTTGTGTATCTACTGTTTCTATTGAGAAATATGCCGTGTTTGTGCTTTTGTGTTGAAGTCTCATCCTTTGATATTTGTTTGTGTCACTGTTCTGTTTCCCAGGAGATGACAGACATCGTCAGAGCGATATATGACATGATGGGGAAGTACACCTACCCTGTCTTGAAAAACGACGCACCCAAACAGCATGTGGATGCCTTCTTCCAGGTAAACACAACTGAATCTTTTATTTACATCCAGAGGAGATATCAGCAGCTCACGACACAAACACTGACGATACCAAACAAGGATGCATGGCATTCATCACAGACACTTGGCACCGGCACAGATCCATCAGCTGCATGTAAATGAAGCAAAAAGCAAGATGGCATTTAAATCTATAAAACAAAAAACTACAAAGCTGCATATGGTGATTGTTGACAAAGACCATGACCTTACCATTTGCAGGCCCCTTTCCACCACACTGAACATTGCCAAAGCTGTGAAAAAAGTAAAGTTTGCTTGTTGCTCTCCACAGAAAATGGACAAAAACAGAGATGGAGTGGTCACTCTTGATGAGTTCATCCTTTCCTGTCAAGAGGTACTCAATTTTCTTCAAACCCTAAATACATAATGCTGAAAATCTCTTGAACTTTGCTATTTGTGGTTTTTGACACATGTAGTCGAACTGCATCTTTTACAGGATATTTCTTAAAGGCCAGTTTCCCTCAGCTTCCTTGCTAAACCTTACTTCTTTGTCTCATTCAGTGTCATTCTGGTTATTGCTGCCTTACAGATGTTCGTATTTCAATATGGATGCCTATAGAGAGAGATTACCCACTCTTGCACAGCACTGTTATCACATTGACTTCATTTTATGGGCCTTTACTGGCCCCTAGTGGCGAGTTGGGTTATGACTGAGTGTTGCTTGTCAGATGCCTTTTTCTTTCTCAGTCTGCTTCTCACTTTTTTTCCCCCTCCCGTCTTCTCACTTCACACAGGATGAAAACATCATGAGGTCTCTACAGCTCTTTGAAAACGTTATCTAGATAGCAAAGCAGAGAGAGATGGTGCAATAGATGAAAGCGCAGAGCGGGAGAAGAGGAGAGAACGAGGAGGAGGAGGAGGAGGAGGAGGAGAAGAAGGAGGAGAGGCGAACCTGGATCTGCAAGAGAATAGGAAGAGTGAAAGCAAACAAGGGGCTTTTCGTCACTCCAGTAGTGACAGGTTGCAACAAAACTGTGTGGAGGTGTCTTGCTGTAACAATTCCATGGCAACAACCCATCATGATGCTCGTTTAGGGAATTTGTCCTTCAGACGCAACCCCCCCCCCCCCCCCCCCCCCCCCCCCCAAGGATCCCCAGACCTTGATTTGACATTTCTGTGACCCTTTATCACCTCTCTCTCCATCTCCTTCCGTTGTTGCTGTCGTCGTTGTTGGAGTTACTGTCTTCTTGGACAGTGTGTATTTGATGCCATTGTGTAAATACTGATGCTGCCTCCATCTCACATTGGGTCAAAAACTCTTCAGAAATAATGTAATGTTAACCATATTATAGAGCAGGACTGGGATTCCCAAAAGCAGCTTAGCAATGCGATCACATATGGAAAGATTCTACATGAAATCAGTGGTAAATCATTAAAAGGTAGCATGATGAATTCTCTTATAATGAAGAATTCCCATGCCAATGTGAAGAACATTAACAGTATAGTAAGGCACAGAAGACACCGGCCTACAGTCTATTTGGCATACATTTAAAACTTGGTGACAATACATTGATGTTGATGCTAAGATGCTTTAATTTGGGAAGCCAGGTCCATGATGTAGCATCTTCAGCCAACTCATCCGTTTTCCAGAAGTGTAGTTCTACTCATAATCAATTCAGACACAGGCCTTTAAAGGTCTGAAGAGCTCAGTTGGACCTCAGTCAGTCAGCTTGCGACAGTCTTCAGTCTTGTGACAGCTTGCGACGGCCTTCAAAAGCCCTGCTATCTCCTACTGTGTGTGTTCCAGTGGTGTCGGTCAGTGTTTTAATGTTGTGATGACTCTACTGTAGATACTTACTGTTGTGTTTGTGGCTTCTACTCACTGTCTGGAATCACTCGCGTCTGTCTGTGTGTCTCTGATTCTGGTCTGTCTGTCCGTCTCTCCGTCAGACTACGCGTTGCTCTGTAATTATTCAACCTGTTTCTCATTTGACGCTTCTTCATATACAAGTGGTTGACCATAAAAGACTCAAGAGTTGATTTTGAGGTATATAGATGTGTAGAGCTGTACAGGGATGTGCATGTGTGTGTGTGTGTGTGTGTGTGTGTGTGTCTGGTGTCCATTTCTGTTTGCCAGAATATCGGACAGCATCATGTATCTTAGCATGTATCTTCAGCCAGTGCTATACCGATCCAGCTACATGCATACTCCTGAATTGGCTGAAGGACAGTGTTTCTGCCGGAGAAGAGAGTTTGATCGCTGTCTTCAACTCTAATATTGACACTCAATAACCAACCTTTCACTGTGAGGGAGAGACAGAAAAGAGGGGGGGGGGGCTAGAACAAGGGCCGGTGGAGGGAGGAATAGAGAAGCGGAGGAAGACAGATGAAGAAAGATGAGAGAGTAAAAAAAAGACCTTTTCACTGATGCTGAAGGAACGGAAGCCATGTTTCACACAAGAGCCATCGCCGTGAAGATTGAGCGAAAAAACACAGATTTATAAATGATTTACTGTCATGCCCTCTCACTGTGCTGCCAATAGTATCATAGAGTTCCTTGCTGAGATGTGCTGCGGCTCAACTCAAATGTACCCATACATACTTTCAGACAGACCGACAGACAGGAAGACAGACAGATAGACAGGCATACAGACAGACTGATAAACACTGTCAGAATGAAATAATGTGTGTATTGAAATATTGTATAAAATCATTATATTTATCAATAAACTTTTCAAAAAACAAACTTAATGGCTGCCGTCTTTTTGCTTCCTGCCGCTCCACAGCCTTTTCTCTGTCATAACTCATAATTATAGCGTGTTAAAACTTTAAAGGAATAGTTCACCCAAAAATGAAAATTCTGTCATCATCTACTCACCCTCATGCCAAATGAAACACAGGTTAAATTTGTTAGTCCATATAACACACAGGGAGGTTGCCAGCACAACTTGGTAGCAGCCTTCTCCAAAACAACTGAAGTCAATGGGGACCTGTTCTTTAGAGTTCCAAAACAAAAACAGCCAAACAATCACACTGTGAATAGAAAGACCTATGCACCATTATTTGTTGCAAATCAATCAGCTGTAGTTAAGATTTGCACTAAATGATGGTGTAAATATACTGTAGGTCTTTTTGGAACTCTGAAGAACTGGTCCCCACTGACTTCAGTTGTTTTGGAGAAGGCTGCTATGGAGTTGTGCTGGCAACCTCCCTGTGTGTGAAATGGACAAACTACACTTGTGTTTCAGCTGGCATGAAGGTGAGTAGATGATGACAGAATTTTCATTTTTGGGTGAACTATTCCTTTAAAATCAACTTTTATGGTGCATCATAAACAGCATGAGCAAAAAGGTTCACAAGAACGGTTTATATTGTTATTTACATAACTATACAACTAAAGTACAAAAAAAGGATGTGTACATTTGCGGCTCCATCTCAAAGGACATGGCGCACAAATGAAACAGGATAAATGTGCATATGAAAAGAAAACTTAACCACTTTTACTGAACATGCATCTCTCCCTTCATTACCCAACATACAGCCGCTGTCTTGTTTTCTTCACTTCTCTCCCTTCTCCTTTTAGCTGCTTACCGTAGCTTATTTAAAATGTAACATTGGTTCATATTTTTTGTGCTAATGTGGATGCACCACACCTGTGTATGTACATAAGGGATTGGGATGGTGCGTTGTGGTTAGAGTGAGGAGGGAATATATAGATAAGGCCCAAAGGAGGCTTTAGCCCCAGACCCATAGCTACAAAACGCCCCTCTAAATACTTTTTAATCTATGTGTTTTTCTGGAAAGATTCTTGTTTTTACACCATCTTCTGATAAAACAGGGCAGGGGATTCATTAAAAACGAGGCACCCATTTTAACAAGGGCACTCTGTCTTATAGGTGCTGCAATAGGCCTCCCTTTTATTGGTTTTGGTCTTCTTTCCCTAACAATAACATGTGCAGGGGCCTCAGTGTAACACACAGTCTATCTGTAACAGAATTAGAAGATGGCCACATTGATAGAAAACACCTTCACAAAACAGTCAATCATGTATTGTATAAGTGTCTCGCCAGTGGAGAATGACCTGCCTTGTTCACACCCTTTATATGATCCCCCCTCTCCCTGGTTCCCACTCACTCTAGACAGAATAGGTACAAGCAGAAGATAAGAAGACGACAAGAGATTTTCACAAGACCAGCTGAGTGAAACAGCCTCCGTCTCAGGATCTGAAAAGTCTTGCAGTTCCCACATATAGAGTGGCAGGATATTTAGTCCCAGCTGGATACACCAAGTTCTGTTTCTGCTTCAAAACAGGCATCACTCACCATCATCTGTGAACCATCCTTCAGTTTGTTTCTGCTCAACCTGTTTTTTTTTCTCCATTGCATGGCACAAAATAAGTCCCAAGGATACTGTCCTCTATGTAATTCAATTTATTTATCCTCCGCGGGATAATAGATGATGCTCATTGATTATAGCGTGACACCGTGTGATGTGTAGGGCCTGTTTATAGAGTCTGGTCCCTATTCCCTCTCCTCGGCCCAGGGTTGGAGGTTCTGCAGGGCGTAGAGGGAGGAGTTGTGGGCGCACAGCGGATCCGAGGCCGCTGATTCGCTGAGGGACTTCTGGAGGGCGGAGTGCTGCAGCTGCAGGATGAGCCGATTGGCCTGCTGGCGCTCCGCCTCCCTCTCCTCGGCTGTCTGTCTCCTGAAGCAAGAGAGGGGGAAAAAATATGTGTGAGGTTATGTGAGATGAAAAGGACATGGGAAGAAGTGTAGAAGTATGAAAAGTATACATGAGAAAGTGGGGATATGTGGTTAGATTAGAAATAAACGAGGAGAGATGGCGAGGAACAAACAGAGCGATGCAAGGGTGGAAGGCATGCAATAAAAGAAATGATGCCCTTGTAATAGTACTTGGTGATATATTTGGGAGATTGTTCATGAATTTACTTGATAAGATAGGCCTATATAAAATATGGAGAGAAGTTTAAAAGCTGTCGAGGTTAAAATCAACACGAAATGCGCCCCGGCAATTTCAACTTTGCAGTTGCTATTTCTGTGTTTGGCCTCAGCGAGATTTGCTTTGCCAATTCAAATGCTATTTAAACTTGATTTTTTCTTTATTCTTCACTCATTTTTTGTTGTCATGTCTGCGGGGTCAATTTACAGGAAATTACGCGTAAGGTCATCTGCAAAAGGGAAGTATGATTTCGGATCAGGCCAAGAAAAAGTGATGTGACACTTTTTTGTGGATGAAAGCTAGATGTAATCTGGATTCCCTAGTTCTATTAATGGTAAGCTGCATTAGACGCGTGTACAGAAAACTTTGATGGAAATGGGAAGTTTCATAAGATCAGACCAACCTCCATTTGGTCCTGCGGTTCTGGAACCAGGTTTTGACCTGTGCGTCTGTCATCTTCAGGCTCTTGGCCAGCGCTGCCCGCTCGGCGCTGGCCAGGTATTTCTGCCGGTGGAAACGCTTCTCCAGCTCGCAGATCTGGACTCTGGAGAAGGACGTGCGGGGCTTTTTCCGTTTGGGAGGCGTCCGGTTCTGGTACGGGTGGCCTATCCGCCGCGTGACGGCGAACGGCACCAGAGCCGCTGCAGGGAAGAGAGAGGGAGAAGCTGGTGAGTGGGGTGATGATGTTCCTACAGCACAAAACAGACTAATTCACTATCCACTCTCTATGGAAATGCAAGGCCATAAATCACTGATATTTGCCCTCTTTGTCAACAATTGCCTATTTAGACTGTGTTGGCCATTTGTGAGCTATACACGAATGGTTGTAAATTATTGTGAGAGAAGAGCAGTAAACCTCAATTATTTGAAACAATAAAATTACAAAAGAATAAATACATATTTTCAGCTCAAAGTTGTTAGGGCCTTAGGATCATTACGATGTTTTCGGTTCTCTGCCCTGCTAATTACAGAGAGGACAGTAGGCCCATTGGCCCATTTATCTTTTCTTTTTTCATATAATGCTTGTTTCAGTCTTCATTAAATTCCGGTAATAAAACTACAGGTCTTACATTATGATAAAATGTTTTACACCAACTTTATTCCGCAGAATTTACGTATAATCTTACCTTATTATCAAATAGGCTAAGGAACACTTTATACCCTACTTTCCTCTAGTCTAGTTTGTGCACTGCATTATTATATATAATTTCTTCAATTCCATTTTGTCATTCATTGATGAAAATGTAATTTAATTTAAATTGCACCAATAAATTATTATCATTATCACCATGCTGTTGTTGTTTTGCCTATTTACAAATACAGATTATTGTGATTAGATGTCTGAATATAATCTTACATTTACTTTGCTTGTCAGCAACATGTAAAAATTTAAATATCCAACTACTAAAGCTGAGTGAAGTCAGTTGGACAGACACGAGGTAGGCTATATGATAATAAGCTGTAAACCTATTATCTAACTTACTGCTAAAACACACTGGACCTTAATTATCAAGTAATAGCCTATAGCCTGCAAATATTTTATTTATAGAAAGCCCTTTTAATAAATGCGGTTAATTTCAGCTGGCAGTATATAACATTTACAAATATATGGCACACATGTTTATTTATTTATTTATTTTTCATTTTTGCTTTTGGTCCAATAGCATTTACTAATGTTTTACACATAAAGAAATATTAATGGGAGAAAAACCCCATTAGATCTAACAGCTGTCCTACCTGATATTCTGTCCTTAGCGAACCTGTTCCCTATCCAGGGGAAGCACAAGCCTCCAAAGCTGGGAACGGCGCTCTGGACCGGGGCTGGGGGCCCCGGGGCGGTCACGGGTCTGTGGGCCGGGACTCGGATCACTCCCCGGCTGCCCAGACTCCTACTCTCTCCGTACGAACCCGAAGCCTCTACCGGAGGCACTATACCGGAGAGGGAGATAGACAGCGCGGTGTAAGAAGGCGCGCTGGCCCCGGTCGGGCTTCCTAAACTGTAGTAACCGTCCCCGTTGCTTAAATCCGATCCACTTTGCCTTCCAGCGGTCCGCCCGTTTTCTGGCTCCGTACCGGCTCCCAGGATCTGGTCGATGCCGAAGCTGATGGGCTCGTGGTGGGCCGGTTTGGGAGGAGGGCTCGGCGCGCTGGGTGCTTGCTCCATCCCCGCCGCTCTGTCGCACAAAAATACCAAGGGACGAAGAAAGAGAGAGAGAGAAAGAGAGAGAGAGAGGGATAGAGGGAGATGTTTTCTGAGGATTCGCGGCAGGGTCAAACTGTTCCAAAAGTCAACGCCACTAGTGTCTCCATCGTTATCCAGTCGTCTGTCCAGAATCCAGCGCGTCCTTTGATGTGTTAGAAAGGCCTCATTCAGAAGATTGGCTCCTCTCTACAGGCTGTGGTGAAAGTTTGATGTGCGTTTGGAGAGATGTGACGCTCTGTCCTCCTCTCAGCGCGTCAAAACGCTCCGTCTGGCAGCTCCGTCCTCCTCTATCTCTCTCCACCTTTCATTGGCTGGCACCGGAATGACTGATTGAATGTTAATGGGGGTAGGCCCACGTTTTGGCACAATGACCAAGATTTCCCATAACCACGGGCGTCAGTTGGGTATGGCACCTTCCATACCTTAGTCTAAGTGAGTCCATATTTGATCTTGTCGTTTTTTTTTCTATCATTATAATGAAGAGCAAGGAGCAAGCGACAACTTGATCGAAATATATGCCATAACCATATCTAAAAAAAAAAAAAAAAATCACATTAGGGCAGAATTCAGGACCAATGTTCCTTCTGAGCTGTGTGCGTTTGGTGACGAACGTCTAATAATTTATCACATTGACCAAATAATATCTTGTCAGTCATCAGTCAGTGTTCCGCTCGTCCCCAGAAATGTGGTCTATATGAGCAGGATTGGAAGTTCAAATATTAGATGCAGGGACTTTGTCATACCTTATGGTTTAGTGAATTGACGCCGCTGCCCATAACCATTTTTCAGGTTATATTGAAATTGCGCATCATTTGTCCTCCTCCTGCTGTCTGTGTCATCTGTTTGGGCAGTTTGTATTCATTTGACACGACTGGAACGTAGGCCTACGGGAGTAATAAGTCTTTACTTAAAATAGTTTGCAGCTATTAGGAAAATGTTTTACCTATTGCCATAAGACTATTTATCATATGTATTTTTAAGAAGTAACCAAAAGGAAGAAATACCTGTCACAATTTCTAATTTAAAGGTATAAAACGCGTCACGCTTTATAACCAAATGCGGAGCAATCACATTCATATTTATTTTACATTCGCCCGCAAAGGGACATTTAATGTTGATCTATCAAATGATGTTGGTTTGATGTTGGTCTATCAAATTGAAAAAAAAAAAAATCAATGAAAGCACATTTTACAGCTACATTTATCAACTAGTCTGACATTTATTTGATGTTTTCGAGGAAGAATAACAATGATAAACCAGGGCAATAATTCTATAGTCTACCTGCTAACTGCTGCGTAATTACGCACATCTAATTCGCGACATTAAACACACCACGTCTCTTTTAAAATAAAAGGAAAGTCTTATTGATCACTGTCAGTGAATCACCAGCACCTATGGAGCTTGGTGAAGCATTACACGCGCTTATTTGTTCCTGGTTGCCAGTGCCACATTAAGTGAGCTGACAAGGGAAGGCCATGGGCTACCTCAGATAAAGTGTCCGGACTCTGGAAGCTGCTAACCGGTCAGATTCAATGTAGCTGGCGCCCAAAGTGACCAGATAATCGCATTTCCACTAACTTGTCTTAGGGCCAGACAAATGCTCAACGGGCCTGGATGCGGCAGGTGGCTTTTTAGGCTATCACATTACTATACTATAACAAACTAATTGCCAGTTTATTCATTTACTGACAAAGGGATTGCTCTTTTTTTTTTTAGCCTGTGCAACATATTCATTTACGCATCGGTTTTCTGTAGGCTATGTTTTACTGTCTAAACTATGTAACTAATTACATTTTAGTATTTGAGTCATGTTATAGTTTTGGCAAAAATTGATGTAGATCATTGCCAACCCTTTAGTAGCCTAAGTCTTTTATGTATAACCACAGTGCATTTACCCAAGAAACTGTGAATTGAATTGATCCAGTGGGCTATGTTAAGCTGCATAAAAAATGTCATAACGGACTAAAATGACACTGGGTGAATTTTAATTCGTGAGGTTAGACGCTACAAAATCGAAACGGAAATGCCAAAATATATATATATTAAAAAAAAAAA
Organism: Centroberyx affinis; assembly: GCF_046629955.1. NCBI lineage: Eukaryota > Metazoa > Chordata > Actinopteri > Beryciformes > Berycidae > Centroberyx > Centroberyx affinis. The sequence continues at coordinate 67,998 of NW_027284110.1, read as the reverse complement.
TCCGCATTTCGCCTCTCACAATATAGTCTTATGAAGCAATATGAGATGGGACAAGGCCTGAGGTGTTTGTTTGGCAATATGGACAGACTCTGACTGTTGGCTGGTTCACCCCGCCATATGTGAGCACACCGGTGGCTTTTGATGGGGGAGAATTGGTCTGTTATAGCTGTCATCTTTGTAGACATTTTTATGTTTCTCTCACTGACAATCGCACTGAAATAATCCACAAACAGCAATTATGATAGAGCTTGTTGAACATAATACACAGTTTTATTTATTCAAGAAACAAATTTAATCAATCTCTACCATTTTGGATAGCATATAGGAGCACGTTTCGCATAGGATGACTCATGACTCGACCACGAATTAATAATTGCTTTATAAGAATTGATAATAATTCCATCTGTCCTGACTCCCCTATGGAGTGAAGGCAGTCCCTCAAGCCTGTAGAGAGCAGACGGGGTCCCACTGGTTGCAGATGTTGGGTGTTAGTAATCCGGTGTAATCCAATGATTATGAGTGATTATGACATATTAACCCTGACCTACCGAGACACTACCGTCACACCGGTTATCCAAAACGCACCAGGAAAAGCCCCAGCCCGCCGCCCCTTATGAATTTATTGATGGTCTAAATGCTGAGGACAGTGTCGGACCTTTTCATTGTTTCATGATTACAGCAGAAAAAAAGATAAAGGAATTACTACCAAGAGTCCACTAAAAAAAAAAAAAAACACAGACAGGCCACTTGAAAATCAGCCTTAAGCTTATTTCGTTTAGGCGTAGGCCAAATTATTTTGATATTGGCACATTATGAGCTGTTCTGCAAAGCCTACAGCCCGTACGAACAATTAAGATGCACATCAATCCTCGTTTTTTTTCCAAAGGCAATATAAAAGCTGACACTCCGATTCCAAAAGTCCAAAAAGAAACGACAACAAAAGAGTGAAAGAGTGCGATTTGTTTGAGAAATTACCACTTGATCTGCATAATCGGGGGTCTGGGCTGCAGCTCGGTACCCGGGGGCTGCGTTTTTATTGCGCGTCTCTCCGCCGTTATCAATTTCAGCAGCGCGCCTGACTTTTTAAAAGGGGGACGAGGCCGCGGCTGCTTCTGAATAATGAATGACACGCTTTTATATTGTCGCTAAAGTGCCCGTGATGTTACAATATGAAAAGGCAGCGGTAAGTAATAGTGCATTTAAAGGGGATGTAGTGTATTATTATGATGTAAAAGAGAGGGAGAGAGGGGGTAGAGAGAGGAAGATGAGTGGAGAGCAGCACCCAGAGAGAGAGGGATTGTTTTATTACAATAAGAGCGACGTGAGAGGAGATGAGTTTGCCTCGCAGCGAAATGGGGACCAGTTAATGAAACTTTACCGCAGCTAACGATTTCCCCACCCTCGCTCTAAAAACCGCCCTTATGAAATATTTAAACTATTTAATATAGGTAGTATTAAGCTGAAAGACATTGGCACCGGCCATCTGACAACATTTACAAGGCTGTAGATTTTTTTAAAAGTTGGATAAATAAAGCTTTATGGGCCGCTTTCCTCAAACTCGCAAGCGACCACAGCCCCGCACTAAATCACACTCACGGTGAGTGGAATACATTGAAAATGTTTTTTTTTTTATTGTTCAGAGACTTGATTTAATTTTCACTTTTCAATCGCGCCATGTGTCTTTCACGCAGACAAAGTGTTTAGCCTCATCCTATCAATATAAGCCTCTCTTGTCTATAATGGGAGGGATAGCCTTGCGTGGCCCCGGTGTGGGAGTATAGTGTTTCATATTGACATGCTCAGTGGGACTGTTGGATGAGAAGAGAGGAATGGGATCTCCCATCAGGGACCCGGTCAGGACCATCATCCCCTGTCTGTGACTGGACCACTGCTCTGTTCACTGCACACTGGATTTATCTGCCAGAGAGTCAAGAAGTCAACCCTGTGAAATGTCACTGTAAATGTCAAATATATAGGCCGAGTGGATACAACAGGTTTCGAATCAGCAAATATGAAGGTGTTCATTACAAAAGGTTTTATAATCTTTTGGGAAAAATCATTCATATTTCCCTAAATTTACCCACTGGACAGAAAACTGTGTATTACATAGCAGCTAATTTTAAAAGTGTTAGTGTTGTGAGTACAAAATTATGATTGTCATAGAAGTAAAGTATAGTGGCTTTACTTCTATCTATCATAATTTCTGTAAGTATTACTTTTTTCTAATGGTGGATTATTGAAATGAAACTCCTCATATGGAAGCAAACAGCAAACAGCAGACTGCCTTCCAGTATGAGCTTCTTATGCAAATCCTGTAGCTTTCCAAAGGGGAAAGGAGGATAGAAGATGTGCACAAGCTTTCTTTTTTTTCAAGTATCAGGATGCACATTTAACCACATAAAGATGCCCTGATATGGTAGATATTTGTTGCAATGAACATGGCATTCTTGTTGCAGTTGAGGAACAATAGGGTTTGACTCTGTTTGTGTGTGTGCGTGTGTGTATGTGTGTGTGTGTGTGTGTATGTGTGTGAGAGAGAGGGTAGACCATGTTAGCCTGTCTGATGGTTGAATGCACGGCTGCCTCTTCACGCTGGTTAAAGTCAGAGGGAGGGAGGGAGGGATGGAGGGAGAGAGAGAGAGAGATGGAGAGGAAGAGAGTGAGAAAGGGAAGTAGCAACCACACAGACATGAATTATAGGGATGGACGGAGAGCGGAGAGCAAAAAAAACGGATGGATGGCTAAGATTGAGATGTGAGAGAAAGAGTTAGAGCATTAATGGGGATCATTTGGGGCTGATGATAATTGAACACATGTCTTGAGTTTGTATAAGGACATTCGCATAGCATTGTCTCGTCTTTGTGTGTGTGTGTGTGTGTGTGTGTGTGTGTTGTACCTGTGGGAGTCTTATCTATTCTGAGTGCTAAGTAAAAGTTTCACTGCTCTTGTTGTGGAGAGATGTTTGAGAGAGATGCTCTTTCTCAGTAGCTTTTAGAGGGATCTGCCACATACAAAATGACTAATGTAATTAATAAGTGAGCGTGTTTGCTATAGCCTTAATGAGTCACAATTGATTTGTGTGTGTGTGTGTGTGTGTGCGTGAGCGTGCGCGTTTGTGTTTAAGAGCAGCTGAGTGCTCCTGAACGCCCCTGGTCGTGGCGCTAATGTGTTAATTCATTACTGCTTGTAGTCAGTAGCATTGTGTCAGAGCTGCGTTTCCCATCTCTCCCTCCGCCTGGTGCTCTCTCTCTCCGCTTCATAAAAGCCGATTATCCTGCATGTCGCCGCCGTTCCACTCATTCTCTCCTGCCTCTTGACCTCCTCACCCCTCCTGTTGCCTGCCCGCGGGGCGCTCAGGCAGGGGAGGAAGGGAGGGAGGGGAGGGGAGGGAAGGGGGGGGGGGACAGAGGACCAGCTGCCACCAGCCATAGTGCTCCGGTGGCTGGCAGAGGGAGCTACTCCAGCCCCCTGCTTCGCTGGGCCTTCTGGCCCCTCAGGGTGGAGGGGGGGCACCAGCACCGTGCCACCAGCCCCACCTGTCCTGCCCCAGGCGCAGGAGTGTGACCGATTAGACACACACACACACACACACACACGCACACACTAACGCTCACCCATACACAGGCAAACATGCATATCGCTACCAGGTGCTGTTGGATGAAAAATCTCTAAAATGACAACTTCTCAAGAACTAAGACAGTCTTGTTTTTAGCTTGATGACAGTTCATTTTTTATTGGTTCCAATATGGTTTTAAAGATAGTTGGAGAATTCTCTCAACCCATAGAGGAGCATGTAATCAATTCACTTCAATTGAAGTGAAAACATGAAAATCACGTAAATTGGAGTTAAAAGGTTTTCCCATGACAACAGTGACATACACTCACATGCACTTGGTAGTACACACACACATATATTCAGATACTGCTACACACACATGTACAGATTTCCTCAACACACACACACACACACACACACACACACACACTGCGCCCCTCCTCCTCGCACACACAAATACACAGAGGCACTTTGCTGCGAGGCGTGAATGAGCGAGAGCTAAGTGAGGCCACTCCAGCGCTCTGTTCGCTGTATTGATTTCCCATTATCAGACCAGAGTCCCTGTGGAGTCATTAGTGCCGGGATCAAACAGACAGACAGAGAAGGAGACTAATACCAGTCACTTACACCAGCACTGGGAGATCACCTTACCTCCCCGAGGGCAGGAAGGCCAGAGAGGAGCAGAGGAGGAGAGGAAACGAGGAGAGAGAGAGGGGGGGGGGTGGTGTGTGTGTGTGTGTGTGTGTGTGTGTGTGTGTGTGTGTGTGGATGGACGAGGGCAACGGGCTAACAGATGGAGATGGCTATGTGGAGAGAGAGAGAGGAAGAGGAAGGAGGTGGGGTTTCAGAGTGGAACGTTCATGGGCAAATGGTAGACACTCTTTGATCACTTTATTTGGCCGTTTTGTTTTGTCTGTCATGGCGGAAATGTCTTGTCTCGCTTTCTCTCTCTCTCTCTCTCTTTCTCCTGTTTTCCTTTCCAGTCGAGCAGCCAATTGCCATCTCAAAAACTTGGTTGGATTTTTATTATTATTGAGTTGAAGTTATAATGTTTTCATTGATGGGTAACTTACTGTTTTTTTTTGTCCAATCTTGTAAAATGTAGAAAACATAATCCTTCACTCCTCCAATAATCCAATGGTAAAGATGCAATGATGAATGGTTTTCATGTAGCTAGAAGTTGTCGCTATACATGAGAGAGAGAGAGAGAGAGAGAGAGAGAGAGAGAGAGATATGAAATGTGAGATATTCATTTTGGCCCTTTGCTTCATAATTTCTCTGGATGTATTTATTCTCTATGGATTCAGGGGGAACAATGAATTCTTAGTATGAATCAACATCATCCATCTTATTCACTTCTGCCTGCCAGCCAGTCCTAGAAGTGGTGGTCAGGCTTTACTCCACACACACACACACACACACACACACACGCACACACACTCACACCCACACACACACACACACACACACACACACACACACGGCTCAGATGGGGGTGACCCTGGCCTGACCCCCCTGCTGACCCCCAATCTGTTCCCCAACCTCACACCACGAGAGACCGGGGCACACCGGGAGAGGGACACACACGCCCGCACACACACACACACACACACACACACACACACACGCACACATGCATACACACATATGCGTGTGCATATTGGCATATTTTGCAATGTGTGTAAAGGGCTGATGGATATCTCCTCAGACAGTACCATGTGTGTGGGCAGTGTGCGTGTGGACAGCATTTGTGTGTATGTGTGTGTGTGTGTGTGTGTGTATGTGTGTGTGAGTGTGTGTGGTGCCGTACCCTCTGCCCCCTCCCACTGGTGTTAATTGATTCTTGGTGCGCTTTGCTGATTGGTGTGAGGACCCCTAGGGGCGGGCCCAGTCTCCACAGATGCCCCCTCCCCTTTCCTGTAGCACCTCCACACATACACACACACACACACGCACACACACACACACACACACGCACGCACACACACACACACACACACACACACAGACACACACACACACACACACATGCAGACACACAATGTATATCTATGTATGTCCATACACTGTTCACTGTTCATAGCACATGTGGTGATTGTGTGTGCATTTGCGAGCAAGCACACGCACAAACACACACACACACGTCTTTCAGGGGGTTTTCACACCCCAGTAAAGAGGAAGCTGGCTAGCTGACATGAGCAGATTGTGCATCATACGAGACGATACACATAGAAAAAAACACTGTCTTTTAGGTAATTCACGAACAATATTAGGTGGGCGTAGGTGTGTGTGTGTGTGTGTGTGTGTGTGTGTGTGTGTGTGAGAGAGAGAGAGAGAGAGAGAGTGAGTGAGAGAGAGATGAATCTCCGGTTATTAATTTCCAGCCGCGGCCCCTGGGTGAGATGTTAATATAGGGCTGATTGTGACTAATTTCTTATTAATTGCCATCAGCGATTACACAGTGGCCAGTAATGTGGCTAATTTGTTGAAATGAATTTGGTTTTCTGAGGCTTTTTAATTGCTGCAGGTGGGCAGCGTCCTCTGCTCATCAGTCAGCACACAGTCGCTTTGGTTTTTCAGCAGGAAACTTTAAAAGTTGTGCTGTGTGTGTGTGTATGTGTGTATAAGTGTGTGTGTGCCAGTGTGTTTGCCTATCTTTCTGCAGACATGCACACAAACAAATCTCTGCAGCTTTATCATAAATGGCTGTGTGTTGGCTGTACGTTGATGTCGGCGGCTCTTATTCATCGTGTGTATGTGTTCCCATCTCCATATATCTCCGCTCATACATGATCATTACAATGGGGACGGAGGGACATTTAAGTTGTTGCCTTTGTTTGCTGAATGTTTATAGCTTCCGTTAGCACAGTCAAAACGACCACTGTGGAACCAGCAGATACAAAATCCAAATCCCCCTATAAAAGAGGAGATGCCCTCTGGGCAGCCATAGCTCATAGTTGGCCTGATTTAGTGGCAGCCAGGAATCTGGGCTTGAATAAAGACAGAGAGAGAGAGGAAGAGTGGGAGAGAGAGAGAGGGAAAGATAGCTCTCTGTGTGATAAATAGCCCCGGCTCTCTCTATTGCATTAGCCGTCCGGGCCGATAGATTGCGGGCCCAATAGACCCAGACGTATGCGATTGGTTTCTCATATAAAAGTTGCATATTAAATTCCTTCACAGGACTGTGCCCCCCAAGCATGAAGGAGGGAAGGAAGAAATGGGAGTTAAAAAGCAGAAAGTGGAGAAAGGAATGGAGAGCAAGAAAAAGGCTTTTTATGAGAGGCTAAACGAAGGCAGAGAGCGAGGGAAGCCCAAGAAGAAAGGGGAAAGATAATGGCAAGAGAAAAGTAGCTTGATGGTAGAAAAGACAAATGGTGATGTCATGTATTTAATAAGCCTGTGGATATTGGGCGATGAGTGCGACTGTACGTCCATTTAATCAGTATTGCTTCCCAATGAAGATTTCTCTCTTCTTTTGTGCTCGCTCCCCCCTTCCTCTGTTCTCAGCCGCTCTCCACATGCTAACGACCTCTCTAATTGTTTCCAAGCTCATTAAGATGCTGATGTTTTAATAGTAATTAATCCGTCATTTGCCTACATGCAAACACGGGCCACTGAGGTTTGTTCATCTCTGTTTCAATACACTGATAATGCAGTAGCCTAGTCAAAGGAGACAATATCCTGCTAATTTAGCTCATCATCGTTAATTGGTTGTTAAGTGCCTTTAATTACCAAGCAGGCTCTGGGATTTGGGTCGGCAGAGAGAGAGGGATCGGCATGATTGTCCCTGCCTGTCTAATGGATATTGTGTGAACTTTGAAAACTGGAATAAATGACCAACGGTGAAAGAGACACAAATTGACCCGGTGCATCGCTCTATTTTCCGTTCACTCTTTTTATCTCTCCTTATTTCCTTTCTTCACTCCTTCCTTTCCTCCATCCTCCTGTCCCTTCCTCCATCTCTGTCTCACTCTCTAGCTCTTTCTCCAGATATTATTAACTCATTAAGTTTTTTTCATTATTTTTAATAAAAGATGAGTTATGGCTTTAGCCTCAGTGTGGCAGCATCCCCCCTCTCTCTCTCCCTCTCTCTCTTCCCCTTCAATCGTTTACTCCCTCCCCCCCTCCCCTCATCCCCCCATTTTATCCTTCCTTCTCGGCCATATTGTGTCTCCTCCTATCCGTTTGACCCTTGAACTGCAGTTTTTGACCTCTGTTGCTGGTTACAACCTTCTGTCCATCTTCTTTTCTTTCGCCACAATCACCCGCATCTATCCATCATCTCTCTTTCTCATAGCGCTGAGCAGTCTTTAGATGGCATTCATAAGATTTATGATTCATGATTCTCTCTTCCTCTGTGTGTGTGTGTGTGTGTGTGTGTGCATGTGTCTGTGCAAGGAGAGAGAGACTTGTCGATGACAGAGTTGAATAATGACAATCTGTATGATTGATAGCTTATACAGTGCCAGTCGAGTGTGTGTGTATGTGTGTGTGTGTGTGTGTGACACATAGAGAGAGTTTATGTGTTCTATTTTTCCCCACATTAATCTGATGTTAAAGAAGCAATGATGAATGGTTTTCATGTAGGTTTAGCTGTCAATGGTCACTCCATGGGAGAGAGAGAGAGAGATAGAGAGAGACAGAGAGAGAGAGAGAGAGAGAGAGAGAGAGAGAGAGAGAAAGAGACAGAGAGAGAGAGAGAGAGAGAGAGAGAGAGAGAGAGAGAAGTGACCAGAATCAGTAGACTACCAAGGGACAAATGATATTTGTGTAGCAATGGATAGACCACGGTGAAAAGAAATGAAACCATAATAACTGTCTTCCAGTTAGACAGGACACAATACAAGTTACACCAAGTCTCTGAGAAGTGTAAGGCTTATTGAGACAGTTCCTGAACACAATAGCCGCCCGAATACTGGGTTGTGAAAAGCCTAGATGGTATATTTACTGCAAATCCATATAATTTTCTTTTAACAATGGAGCTGAATCGAAGCAATGGCTCTGCTAGTTGTGATAAAGACGGAATGAGAGTTTTCATCTGGTTAAATGGATTGAATTCTGTGTACAATGTCCTACATCACTTGAGTCAGCTGCTATCTGACATGCACATGTTATGTACACTTCTATATCATTCTGTGATTGCCACAGCTTGTAGTATGCAGAAGTTTTAAGGCAACAATTTGAGGGAATGTTTGCTAAGAACTATCATGAACAGTGTTTTTTCAGTGTATACTTGTATTCCTTCGAGCCTACTATGTCTTCTGCATTGACATTGTCCCATATGCCAATCCCTATCTTTGCTGAATTACAGTCCATCTTCATTGCCTCCGAAAATTGGTGCGACATCCTTGTATCCTGTAAGATGGAGTGCTCTTTATTTGTGCTGTTGGTTTTTTTTTTCATTGTGGCATTTTTTCATACATGGCATTTGTCAGTCCTCACATAGTTGAGTTTATGATACAATACATACATACGCCACATTTATTCTGTTGCACCACTGCATCAGCAACAGTAAAGGCAAAGTCTGGAGGCTGCTGCATTCTTTGAAGCAGACCCACAACGTTAGTTTGCATGCTGCGCCATCAAATGTCACATCATATCTCAATGTATTCCACATGAAGTCACACGCATAATATTAATCCATTTATTACTTTGTCCCTTTGCAGTTGTCTGTTCCTTTTGATTCAGTGAAACATCAATTTTCAATCTCCATTAAGCATCCATTTAACTTGTCCAGGTCTAAGTTGTGATTCTTTGTGCCTCCACTGGAGTGCACTCTTGAGTCAGGATAAAAAGAATAGTTCATGAGACTGGCTTGGAAGTCTCATTCAGTCCTCTGTTAGTTCGAATTGCGTTGCAAGAGCAGTTCTCTCAGGGCCACAGTCCTCGCCCTGTGTAATGGATAGATGCAATGGAATGATTGTTGGACAACTAAACTTTTAGCTCCGCGTGCCATAGGAGCATCATTTGTTTGCTCCTGGTTGGATAGAGGCCTGCTGTGTCTGTGCAGTTGGTTCTTGTTGATGAGTTGTGGAGTTGCTGAGGTCCTGATCCTCCCATTTTTGCTACGTTAAATTGTGGATGAAGTGAATGCTAAGAGAAAGAGAGATACAGAGAAAGAGGATCAAAACTCTCTCTCTCCATCCATTCATTCAATCACTGTAGATCTGCAATATGCTGGGAGGAAAGAAAGAAAGAAAGAAAGAAAGAAAGAAAGAAAGAAAGAGAACTGAAACGTGTAGATATGATGCATACGACGATATGATGCAGCCCTTTTCGGTTTTGGGTGTTTTACAATTACCCAGCATTTCAATCACCTCACCCATCATGGTGTGGATTAGCTGCTGCTCATGCTACAGAGATGAGTCTGTCAGCTACATCCACAATGAGATACAGTGTTAATCATGAAGAAAACTACTTTCGTTGGAACTAATATCTGGTAACAGGCAAACAAATTTCTTGAGTGTGCAAAGGTGTGTGCAAAGAAATGAGGACAGGGTTGGAAAATGGGTGATGTATCTTCTGTGTTGAAAGCAAATTTCCATATGTTGCCATATGGAAAATTGCCATATGTCCTGATCTCCGATGATGACATACATTGGATCTGTGTGTCACAACTCATTTTTTTTGGGCCAGAGATGGACTGTGGGGGCTATGGGGATGTCTAGTATGCCAGTATTGCCTTCAATATCCATGTTTATCTACTTACATGGTGTACTGCGGAGGCTTGTATTACTGCACCTTGGGAAAACAAAGGGGCTTCCACATAGAGGGGCTGGTGTACGTCTCTGTCCATCTTTTTGTCTGTCTGTCACTCTTATTACTGAGGCGGATGGATTCTGGTTCTGGGTTGCCACAACAGTGTACACAGCATCCACCTCACCAGCACAGGCTCAGCACGACCTGGTCACATAGAATAAGAGGAGAGAGGGGGGAGAGTGTGTGCGTGTGTGTGTATTTTGTGTTTTAGAGTGAGACAGAGAGAGATGGAATGAAAGAGATCTGAGAGAGAATATGTGGTCCAATACGACTACTCAGAAAAGAGTGTGGTAGCACATCCAAGCATCTTAATGCACTGATGAAGGCTTTTCTTGCTGAAACAAGTTTGTGTTTCATGATGTGTGCCCCAGTGTAAGTGTAATATGGGTATTATATCATTTCTTCCCCAATTTTGGATGTGTTACCTCACTGGACCTCATGTTTTTTGGCTCAGCACGCCGCATACAAGAATTCTGCGCACTTCTCTGCCTCACACACAGAATATGTGGTTCCCGAGAATTTACCTTTCATTGCCATTGACATCTGTAGTAGTGGTTCCATTTGCGAGCTGGATAGTGGCCGTGCTGTTCATTTCCTGCAACATGAAGTCTTGCTCTTCCCGGCCTGCCCTGCAGGTGGCAGGGGTGTGGCCACACAGCAACGTCACCTCTGTAAGCTGGTGTCCGGCTGAGATGGAGAGAAGGAAAGGGAGAATAAAAATGGGGGAAATGTGTCATCTTAAAACAAGAACATATTGTGTGTTTATATTGGTTTCTTCTTAGATGAAGGTGATTCTTGGACTAAAGAGCATCAAACTGTGAAGATCCTACACCCTCCTCCAACTTTACCTGCTGTTACTATGGGAGATGGCTGTCGGCTCCTCCAGCCATTGTAACCAGGGCACAGCAGGCGGGCGTAGGCTGACCTGAAGTCCCTGTTGAGGGCTGCATAGAGGACAGGGTTGAGGGCTGAGTTGGCATAACCCAGCCACAACACAACAAAGTACGCTGTTCCAGGGTCTGACTCCAACTTCAGTCCCATCACTGTGAACAGGATGAAATAGGGCAGCCAGCACACCACAAACGCCCCTATCACCGCTGCCAGTGTCACTGTGGCTTTGTGCTCCCTCAGAGCCACCGCTGTGACAGTGGGAACTACAGTGGTGCTGGTGGGAGGGTTGTTTCTGCAGTTGTAGCTGGTGGTGGTGCAGGCGGGCCGGGCAGTGATTATGCGCTTGGCCTGAGCCCGTGCGATGCGGAGGATGTGGAGGTAAGTCCAGCACATGGCCACCAGAGGTAGAAAGAAGGTGAGAAGAGAATCAGTCACTACATAGGACCTGTTAAGCTCGAAACGACATTCCCTGTCTGGATCCCCAGGCCCATGGTTCTGCACTGACCCATCTGCGGTGTTCCATCCCATTTGGATGGGCAAGAAGGACAATGCTAGAGACACCGTCCATACACACACCATCACCACAGCAACTCGCCACGGCAACACCAGAGAGGCGTATCTAAGGGGCATGGTCACAGCCAGGTAGCGGTCCACGCTGATGGCCAGCAGGGTGAGGATGGACGCGGTGCACAGCATGACGTCCATGCAGATGTAGAGGTTGCAGAAGGTCGGGCCGAGTGGCCAATCGTCGGAGAGCAGGTTGAGGGCGGAGAAAGGCAGGACCAAGATGCCGAGCAGCAGGTCTGTGACGGCCAGCGACACGATGAAGCAGTTGGTGAGGCAGCGGAGGCGTCGTGAGGCACAGACAGCCAGGCACACCAACACATTACCGCCAATGGTCAGGAGGATGAGGAGGGACACGGAGATGGCCAGCACCACCTCTGACGACATCATCACTGGAGCGTCACTGGGGGCAACGTTACATTTCACCCTAGCCAAAGCAGTCCCAGCTTTTGCAAAGAGGAAACCCTAAATCTCACAACCCAAAAAGGAAACCCTAAATTTCACAAATCATAATTAATTTATTAAATAAAGTCACTTTGGGAAGTTCTGGTGGCTCATTTGACTAAGGTGCATACCATGTAACCACAGTGTCTTGGTTCAAATCCGACCTGGGACCTTTGTCACGTCACCCCCGTCTCTGTCTCCCACAATCCTTTCTGCCTCTGTCTATTGTTGCAATAAAGGCAGAAATGCCCAAAAAAAAAATATATATATTTTTTTTTAAATAGATAAAAATCCTTGCCTACCAAGTATACTTGACTGCTGTCTTTGCTGTTGCTAACCTGAACCCTGCCTAGCTCTCAGCTATCCTGTGACTTGACCACATGCAGAATTCCCATACACTCATGACCAATTTTGCACAGGGGGTCATGTGAGAGGTTGGTTGAACATTCATGTCTGTTGACAAATGCTGCTACAGAGAATTGTTCATGTCACATATCAGCGCTATGCGTGGCTGCTGAAGTGTCTGTGATGGTTGCTGGACAGCTCTCTCTGTGTGGCTGATTCATAGTGGTCCATTGCATCATTCTGGCTTCAATACCATCTTCTATGGCTGCAGTGACACCTAGTGGACAGAGAGTAGAAACACACCTACAGTTACAGATGCTATATTGCAGTGCTTACACAGGCAACTACAGTTATTTCACCATGATTATACCTGTTTGATTTAATTGATTATTGATTGACTGGTGGATTATAATTGCTTTGCTATAGATTAGGTTAAATCTGGCTGACTTTATTTAAAGCTATTCAACTACAGTTACATTTTCAACACAACTATAGATGCCTTCCCATTACTCTTGTTGGACATAATATAGATTTAAATTTGGCACAGATATTTTTTTTGTTTCCAAGGGCAGCCAAAAAGTCTTTATTGGACCGCAAATGGCCCCTGGGCCTGATTTTTGATCGCTGATATGTGTACCATACTAAAACACTATATACCATGCAATACACTAATACGCTGATCAAGGGCGTCACTTTGTGTTGAAAAGTGGTGGGGACATAAGGGCTCAGATGAAAAAACATGTTTTAAACGGTCTTCAACACACTATTAGGCAATGTAATGGGGTGATCAGTATGAGGTCAGAGTAGGTAATTACGAAAAAAAATAATTGCATAATGGTGCATCAAAAGGGCATAGCCTAGGCTACTACAGAGTCGACAATACGAAAATACTCAGCATAAAATGCACAACAATGTCGACCGCACAAGTACAGTCATCCATATGCATCACGTCCACAGCTGCAACACCATGTCAATCGAACAATGCCAATATCACATCTACTGTAGAAAGCACCAGTGCATGTCAGTCAGCCCAGCGATAACAATATCCAATATCACTGCCCTAAAATATGAGAAAGTAGAAACAACTGAAGGAATAACGTTAACAACGTTAGCTAAAGATAATAAATCAACCTTACCTTTAGATGTTAAGTTAAACTGCCTTGTTTTGATGCTGCATACTTTTTTTTTTTTTTAGAGAAACAGAGAGTTCACAAGAGTTCATGAGTCAAGTTCAACCAATCATGACTCATTCTAAGCATAAGGTTTAAATATCGATATGTGAGAACATGAATTAAACTGGAGCAGGGATTAGATTATTTCTATTTATTTATCCATATTAATTTTAAAACAAACTCAAATCATTGATTTGATTTTTTACTCCTTCCTTCTTTTAAAATTCCACACAATTCATACATTTCACACAGTTAAACTCAAATACCACCCCTGTCAGTCTCCTCCACAAAGCGTTCTCATTTGTTAGTTAACATTTCTTGGTGCAAGCTAAGCTATTTTTCAGAAAATCTTTAACAAATTATGCTTTTAAAAAGTGATGGGGACATGTCCCCAGCATCCCCAGTGTAAATGATATCTATGACGCTGATAGAAAACATTCCTGTATAAATGCGTTAGTTAGAACTAAAGAGGGGTCACAAATTGGAGGAGAAAATTAAATAAAGTAAACCAAAATGAAAATAATCATGACATAAAGGTTGACGTATTAACTTGGCATATAGCTTATAATATATTCAGATTGAGGACAAATAACACAGTGAGACAAAGAGAGGTGCTCTATACTCTAAAAGAGGATGATTCTTCAGAGGGTCTCTGTAGGATAGACGGTGCTTGAACAATCACCATATAAAGAACTTTAACCTCCAAATGTATTTTCACTTGTATTTGAACAACTGTTCAAATACTGTTTAGCACTTACTGGTTTAGTTAGTTTGGTGGTAAAATGAACTAAGAATCTGCCTTTGGAAAAAGGGAGCTATTAAAGACTTATGTTTGATTCTACCAAGAACTTTTTAAAAGCAAATTTGTAGGGTTACAATAAGGGTTCTGCTATTGCACATTCCCAAAGACCCCATTTGGGGTGCTAGGTACATTGCCCTCTCCTTTTTTTTTTTTTTACCCTTTTTGTTTTGCTAAGCAATCTATGCTACACCTTGATCTTTACTCCCTGCTTGATTTGTGATGGCAAAAAAAATTCTATGCAGTCCTTGGTTTTTCTTTTTAAACTAAACTCGTGCCTTGCTTGCATGATTTGTGATGGTAAAGAATTCAGTGCAATCATGGGGCCAACCTTGTTTTAGCTGTCCCACTCATGACATTGGATTTTGTATCAGGATGTGTGAAACTAGCTATGGTTGCTTTTCTAGTGCAGGTGATTTTCAGACGTATATGTAGGTTTGTAACTTGTATACAGCAATTTCAGGACACACATTTTTGATGAAAAGAAAGAGTAAAGCTCTCTTCCACTTTCAGAACGCTGCCATTTTGGACTCTATGAAGATGAGCCATAATAGTCACCTAATGGGAATTCCAATAAAACTATAATAAAACTATAAACCAAGGCAGATGAGCATGCATGCTGTGGGTTCATTATTTGTTCAGCAAAGGACAAGATGTGCAACTGTGGAGAGCCAGCTGCAGCAGTGACCATGTGACCATGTGGCTTGGCAGCAGTCTACTGTAGCTCAGACAATGCTAAGACTTACTGTGGACTTCTTGTTTAATTGGAATATTGTGGAAATGTGGAAAAACTTTATAAGAAATCCTGTTAGATTCTTCTGTGTATCAAATGGAAATCATGAGTCAGGTACCAACGAGGTTGGGTTTAAATTATGAAATCTGCTTTGTCAAATGTGATCGGAGCACAAATGGATGGTGTAAAGAACAGAGGTGTAACAAAAACTCCCAATAGTAGTAGCCAAGTCTTTTTTTTTTTACATGGGTAGACATTTGAATCACATGGCAAGTAAATGTGATTTCTATTACAAAAGTGATCAAGCTGCTAGGTGTCTGCTACATTTGAAATAATATCTCCTTAATTAAACAATGTTGACATAAAATGATTCTCACAAGTGTTTTATTTTAATTTTTTTTTATTGCTTTTATGAATAGACCTTGCACAGAGTGTTATTTGTTCTCTGTGAACTCATTTATTAATGGCATGTGGACATGTGGGTTGTTAATGTGTGCATGGTGGAATGAGGATAACTAGCTGATAAGTGTGAGTGTGTGTGTGTGTGTGTGGTGCGCGTACGCACGTGTGTGTGCACATAAGTGTGCGAGCATGTGCTTGCGTCAATGGGTGGTGGGTATTGTTTGCTCGTCTATTTTCCACCTCTGTAATGGATATCGGGACGTGTGCCAGACTGGTTCAGAGCCACTCACTTATCACCTCCGAGGGAAACACAGAGAGATGGACAGTGCGGCTTCACAGAAAGACACAAAGCGAGAGAATAGGACAAGGAAAGTGAAAAGTGAAAGTGAACAGAATAGAGAAAGAATGGCTTTAATTAAAACCCACGTCTACTGAATACAGAGCCCCATCTCTAATCTTTCAACTCTCCTAATCTTCCAAACTCTTTGTTCCCTGGACACATTTCTGTCGCAGACCTACATCATGGAGTCACTGCTTTGAACTTCATCTAGAGCAAACACTGATATCGCTGCCACTAAACGTACGGAGCCCGGCTCCCACACGCACAGGACAGCTCAGGTTTTATTTTTGACAGAGCCACAGAGCGACTCTCTGAGAAAACGCGTTTCAAATGCTGTTGTGGTCAACCTCTGTCTGACTCACTATCAGTCACTTTCTCTCTTTGTCTCACACACAGTCACTCACACAAACAGTAGGAACGCAGTTTGGCTCACGTCCAACATGAGCTGGTGAGGTCTGTCCACATATGGACATGCAGTATGGGTCAGTAGAAGCTTAGGCACTGAGAGAACCTTGGGAGCTTCAGCGAGTGGCCTCAACTCTGGGACCCAAGAGAATATATACTGTGTGTGTGTGTGTGTGTGTGTCTTACTACTTGCACATGCATACAGTCTGCCACTTGCTGTCTGCCTTTAGCTACATGCACTCGGTCCTGTTCCCATGTTAGGGTGTATGTGTGTGAGAGCGTAAACATATTCGTTTCCTGTGTATATTTTTGCATAAACATCGGTGTTCTTGGTAAAATGCTATTAATCAGACGCAGGCCACGAAGATACATGATCTTGGCCTGTTGACTTATTAAGTGATGAGGATTAAATTTAATGCATCTGCATTTTATCAATGCAAAGCTAATATTACGCTTTGGCAGCACAAACTCACGTGCAAAGTCGCACACCATCAGTGTTGAGAAGGATGGATCGCTCACCCAGAGTGTGTTATTTTTACCAACATTCATGATCTGTGTTTTGTTTCATAAACTTTTCATTAGTTGTCCCAGACGAGAAACAATGATGAGTGTGTTTACGCGCGCGCGCACACACACACACAGACAGACAACACTAAGCACATTTCTTAGTAATGGATTCTGAGGACTGTAATGGATTGGTAATGACTGCTGAGTGCTGTGTTTTCCACAGGATGTCTAGA
The DNA here is from genome assembly GCF_046629955.1 of Centroberyx affinis. Lineage (NCBI taxonomy): Eukaryota > Metazoa > Chordata > Actinopteri > Beryciformes > Berycidae > Centroberyx > Centroberyx affinis. The sequence continues at coordinate 50,848 of NW_027284110.1, read as the reverse complement.
GGAGTGCTGCTCTACTTTTTTCTACTGCTTTCTCACAGGAGAATACTGTTTCATGTTTCCAGGAGACAACAAAGTGTTGCATGTAGACATGTGCAGTCGGTTTGTGGTCTTGTGGACGCTGCTTAAAGGCTTCATCCAGTATGTGTACGTGGGTGTGTGTGTGTGTGTGTGAATTTGCGCTTCTGAGCACACGCTGCAGTAGCTGGACTCAAGAGAGAGGAAATGTAAAGTGATGAACTTAAACAACCTCCCAAAGTGTCCCCAGAGGCCTGTGTTTCCTCGACAGCTTCCTTTCCTTGCCTCCTATCTTTCAGCACCAGTAAGATGCAAATTGGCTGGATAGGCTTCATTCTGCCCCATCTAGACCTTCCATTATGCAGTAAGTGGCCTGGTGAAAAGAGCCCAATTTAGGTATTGAGATGAAAGCCAGGCAGAAAAGAAGTTGGAACAGTGGCTGAATGCCAGACGTGGCCTGAGCTCTGAGATGAGTAATGAGGTTATTTACCACTCAGCTGAGACGCGCTGCCTGATTTGTGAGATTCTCCAAATACCAAGTGCTCATTCTGTGACCTTTTTATCGACCAGATGTGTCTTTTTAGAGAAAACTGTCTAAGGAATAGGTGCTCTTTCTCAGCCCGATGAGTAAGGAAAGTAATCATGTGTACTGTAGTATATGCAAAACAGTGTGTTTGAATATGTTTACACAGAGTCAGGAAATTGATTAAAATAATTGGAAATCAGCATCAAATCAGTGAGATATTGGGTGGAGTTGTATTGAGTTGTAAGCGGGGCAGGAAACTTTTTGTTTGTTTATTCTAATTTTGAAATTTCTTACATAAATGACCATTTCATAGGTTCAGATTGTAATATTGAATAGGCCAAGAAATGTTGAAAACAGCTTTTGTTCCTATGCACAGTGTCCATCAGAGCAATATAATGCAATCAGGCATTTGCATGCTTAATTTATCCTAATATAATCCAATTGAGCAGCGAGCTGGGGCTAATACTTGTCTCACTCACTTCCTCTGCTCTTGCAAGAACAATCTATAGCTGTCTATATTTTGTGTGCGTGTGCGTGTGTGTCTGAATGTGTCTGTGTGTGTGTGCACATCTGTATTCCTGTTTGTCTTTGCCCTTGTCCTCGACAGAGAGACACTGAGAGGGAACTGAGAGGGAGGGAAGTGGTCTGGGATGGCGGGTTGCTTGGTAACGGCTCTGTGTCCTGACCAGGGGACACAAGCTGTGGAATCTCGACGAAGCGTGAGGAAGAAGAAACAGGACCGAGCGACAGACACACACGACCACAGACAGGCACACAGACAGGGGGGGATCAGGCGCATGAAATATACATGGACGCTCACAACATGCATTTGCGTGACACACACACACAGTCACACACACACACACACACTCAGGTCACATGGGGATAGCAGATTGCCCTCATTATGCCAATCTTCACCCTGCCACACCTCTTTTATGTCAACATTGCAGCTTCCGTATAGAATGCCTCAGCTTAATGAATGTCTTTGTAATTAAACACACACACACGCGCACACATGAGGCTCAGAAACCACCGAACTTACTGATAGCAGCGGACGCACGTAGTACAAGCTATGTGGGAAGGCTAATCAGAAACTTGAAGCGATCTTCGAAATATCTCATCGGATCTTCTCATCCCCATCAGCACTTTAGAAGTAACGACAGTCAATTAACCATACTGTGTTATCAACTGCTCAGCACCCCAGATGGTTTCCCTGAGATCATGACACTTGACCACATCCTGTAGCTACACTCTGCTACATGCTGAGAGCGGCTTCAGTTGACACACATTTTGTAGATTCAGATCTGCTGCTGAGTTGTTGCTGATGCTTTTTCTCCTTTAAATAATTGTAACATTTTCATCAAAATAAGTGTTCATTTTGTGATGTCACACAATAGTGATTCAATCTATACCCAGTTCATGAAAGCTTTTACATTGGCTGTTCTGTGTCAGGTAGGTTTTTCCCAGGCAAAAATTATCTGACACACAGGAAGAGGTGCGTTTTTTTCGCCAGCAGCAGCAACAGTGGTTTGTTCGGAATAAACAGAAGAAGAACTGGGTAGTTAGCATGAAAAGTGATAGCCATCATGGCTGATCAGACGGAGAAAAGAGCGCCACCTACAGAAACCCAACTTCATCAACAGAAAATCCAAGGAAAAAGACGTCACAGTACTCGACACACAGAAACACCATATCAATGAGTGTGAACCACTATTTACAATTGAACTGATTTAAACTGGATTTTGCTTCTCAGTATTCTGGACCAGCGGGGGATACATGCATGATCATATGGATGTTCAGACTGTGAGCAAGCCAAAGAATCCTTAACACTTCAGCTATTCTGATTATAATGAGCCATCAACCTCTGCTAATTTGCAAGGCTAATATGCCCATTGTGTTTTCAGAGAAAATTACTCTCGCATATTAGCACTAATGACTGGCCTTTTGCACTGCGTTCAATTCAGTGACAGATGATTCAATTCAAGGTGTCTATCTTCTTCAGAATGAGAAAATATGAATTCTATCTGAAATGTTTAGAAGTAATTGTGAATATCTAGCTATCTATCTATCTATCTGTCTGTCTGTCTGTCTGTCTGTCTGTCTGTCTGTGTAGCACATGTGGTACCTACTTAATGCTTTATGGAGATTCATGTTGTGTTTATTTTGGGATATGAAAGAGAAAGATAAGAGAAGGAGAAGTTTGATTATATGAAAATATGAAACAATTGCAGACATAGCAACAGGTAAAAATAAGTCAGCTCCTTGGTTTCATTACGCACACACGCACACATACACACACACACTCTAATCTCACTTCCTCATTCACAGGACTGATTAAATGACCCCTTTGTCATTTTGTCATTGTACAGCGTTCACATGCTCACACCAGGCTCAGGAATGACTCGCGATTCAGTGAGTGTTTTCAAAACCCAAGTCTATCAAAATCCTGTTAAAACACAAGGAATGCTCACTCTATGACCGAGCCGACAAACGTGCAGAGCGGGAACCTGTGATGCTGTGAGTTTGAGCCAGGTTCAGGACCGAGGTCGTGTGTCACTCACCCCCACAAGCTCTTTCTCTATCACATTCACCTCTCTCGCTTTCCTTCACCCAGCTTTGCTGTCTATCCGCTACAAATTGCAAATCTAAAAAAGCAGAAATGCTTTGAAAAGTTGAAGTTGACAAGTGAAAAAGGAGAATTACACTTTCATTTTCATTGATTGTGCCATTAATTTAATTAGATAAAGGGTTTGTCAAACGTTTGAGTGTTTACAGGAAAGCGGATCTTTCATTCATGTTTTTTTTGTTGTTTGTCATAGCAATAAATCACATAGCAATAAATCAGAGTACAGTAAGAACAAGTGTCTGAGTTAATTATGCTGTCTGACCACAAACTACATTAAACTGGAATTAATAGGTTTTGATATACAACTAATTAAAAGTTGGTGACACTGAATATATTTCAGCCAGTGTACAGAAGGAATATTGTCGCCACTCACCTCAGTGCTGCTCTGCCTCGTCTGTGACGCTCCGCTACTCTGCTCTGCTCCCTGAGAGACTAGAGAACCACAGGCTTGCTCATTAAGTGTGTGTGTGTGTGTGTGTGTGTGTGTGCGCGCATGGGAAAGAGAGGAGAGAGCGAGGGAGCACCACTGACTCACACACACACACACACACACACACAACTCTCTCTCTCTCTCTTCCTCTTCCTCTCTTTCTCTCTGTCTATTCTTCCTATTATTCTCCCCTATCTCTCCAGGGTCATTTTCTTTCTTTTTTCTTTTTTTAATCATTTTAATAGCTCTTCCACTCTCTTTTCATGTGTTCCACACAGCTCGGGCCAGCTGCCAGCCGTGATAAAGCGGATCCTCCTGACAAACTGCTGCCTTTGGAGACTGGTCCATATTAGCCTACCTGTATGAGCCAAGCAACCTGTCGCATTCGGCCCTAATGACATCGCTGGAAAATAGGAAGGAACAAAGGAAGACATAAGATTTTAGCATTAATCCAAACTTGATTTCTAGGGGGGAGGGGGGTTTGGTTCTTGTCAGGTCTCTGTTGAAGTGTACACACACATACACACAGCTCCTCTCCTCTTCAAACCATACAGGCTTTAGAGTTGAATAATGTAGGATTTCCTCAGTTTCATGGCTGAATAGCTTTTGAGTGAATCTCTGAGAATTGGCACCGGTTGATCTAGAATGATGTCAATGACCCAATGGGTCAGGCGCATTTCTCTATTTCTGTCCCCCCTGCCTTTTTCTCTGCCTTCCTATCTATTTTTCATGTGCTTTGGCTCCTGGGGTGGCTCTCGCTTTCCTTCCCAACGTCAATCCATCTTCCGGGCTTCGGGCTAACATCCATAACTCATTATCACTTCTCTCTTTCCATACCTTTTGTCTGTCTTCACCTCCCCGTTCCTTATCTGTCGGGTCTCTGTCTGTCTTTGGCTCTGTCTCAGTTTCCGTGGCCTTGTCCATATCTCAGTTGGTCTCGGGGTTTATCTTCCTGTGTCTCTCTTTGTGTGTCTTTCTTTCTCCCGGACTGTCTCTCTGCCTTGTGGTGTCTCTTTTGATTTCTCCATCTGTGTATCTCTTGGTCTCTGGCTATATCTGTCTGTCGTTACGTTTGTTCTTTCTTTCTTTCTTTCTTCCTTTCTTACCAATATAACTGGACAGTCTGGGATTATGTTTTCGCCCCATTCAGTCTGTTTGTCTGTCAGCAAAATCTCAAAACATTATGAATGGATTTGCACAAAACGTTGTGGAAAGGTTGGTCATGGGGTAAGGAAGAACTGATTAACTTTTCATACCGATTGGCCAAAGATTCAGATTCAGATACAGATTCAGACATATTTTCGTCAGGTACATATGTACATATGAGGAATTTTGCTTGGTATGCCAAATAGCCAAATAGTCAATAGTCATATATAAAAGCACAGAAACAAATATGACTGTATATAAGGTATAAAAATGTACAATACGATAAATATTTATAGTATATCTATGTGTGTGTGTGCGTGTGTGAGTATCCACACAGAGTCAGTGGTAGACCAGGAGGAGTATTTGTGAGTTGGACTGCCATGGGGAGGAAACGGTACTGATAGCGTGAGGTTTTGGTCTTGATCGACCACAGCCTCTTGCCGGAGGGGAGATGTAGAAAAAGCATAGGGTTTGGTGGAGGCATGCGCTCTGTGCCATGTAGGTGTCTCTTGAACAAGAGATCTCAATCTCAACTGCTTTCTTCCTTTCTTTCTTTCTTTCTTTCTTTCTTTCTTGTTTTCTTGCTTTCCACCTTACACACACCTTTAAGCTCCACCCTTTTTTCTCCTTGTGAGTCACAAGAACAAGGTTCCAGTTTTGTTCCACTAAACAGAGCTGCGTGATAACATATCTCGCTTTCTCTTTTCCTCTCTCTCCCTGTCCTTCTCTCTCTCTCTTTGTTTCCCTCTCTGTCTGTCTCCCTCCCTCCCTCCGTCTCTCATACACACAAACTCTCAATCACTCATTTATAAGTAACACCTTCACGCATACACCTACTTGTTAACCTGTCTAAGCTGAACTTTCTGTCAGTGTGAAATCCACAGTGCTCTGACAAGCTCTCTTCCCCTCACATTTCCATAACAACAGGATTTTCATAGTGCATAGTGATGGGTGGCTGAGGTGGAGGAGGACACATGCTCTGCTCTGCCAACTCACAGTCTACTGTGTCATAGGTCACTTGGCTTTGAGTTTGACGCCTGTCATAGGCTGAGACCATAGTTGGGTGTTCCTTGGCTTGGACGCCTCTTGGCTCCAGAGTTCCCATGCTAGGTAGAATAGGGAAAAGGATAATTCATTTAAGTTGGTATGGAGTAGCGAGGCAGTTGGCAGTGGTATCTCAAATGCCATTAGCATTGTAATATAAGTTTTGACTATGGGAATTCAAACCACAGGTCTCATTCTAGGTCAACCCTCTGTTTAAAATATGCTCTATCTTGATAAGATAATATGAGGCAATTTACTGTAGAGCTACCAGGGCAATAAATTCACATCTCTACCACCCTCTTATGGATTTGCAAAGTAATGGCATCTGTAATGAAATAATCTTGGAAAAAGTTGAAATGGAGCAAATGTATCATTGATCACAAATTTATGCAATAAAACACATATAAATATACATGAAACAGATAAATTAATTCTACAGTCCACAAATATGTATTAAGATTGTGGAATCCAAGAACAGAAACACAAATTAGCTATATCACACCACCGACAAATAAGTGATTTGTTACTTGTGTTCTGTAAACCATCATATAAATAAATGTCACGTAATTTACAACAAGAGGCACAGATTTGTGAATAAAGGTTTTTCTTTTCATAAATACGTTCAAATGGATTTCACAAAACTTACAAAACTTACAAAAATATAGCCCATATTTATTAATAGAATATTATATTCATATTTTCAGAGCCTAAACACACATTTAAATTGTTGAATCATCTTTAGTGAATCAAATTATGCGTGTGGAATGGCTTAAGATTCAATTCTCATTTGTGACACACTATTGTGCCTCGTGACTCCACCAGTTGAACACATGGATGTAGGGTTGAACATGGCAAAAAGCGGGAAGCCTTCCTAGTGTCGGTGTGGGCTATCTCTTTGCCAGAGAGAATCTTTGAATTCACTGTTAGCTCCAACGAAGAAAGCGTTTCAGGACGGGACAACCAGCCCCAAGGCCTTAGCTTTAGCAAGGCTTTAGCAGGCTTTTTTTTACTTTGCTTAAGTTTTGACAGATATTGTCAGAGATTTAGTTAAGCAGTTAGACATATTTTTACCAGTTGACATCAGTACAATTAATTTCCTACCACTGGTCGTTTATTTTGTAGGTAATATGAACGAGTTAAATATTTCTTGAGCTGCATGACGTTAGCTTAGCTAGCTAGCTACATGCGACCCAGAGGTGCAATTTTAAGAAGTTTGCTGTCGCTGTGAAAGTACAATTCAGCGATATCATTTTGCCTTGGCTTCTTGTCAACATTAGATTACACAAGTGGTAGCTGCTATATGGTGAATATGTCTTCTAGTGATATTCAGGAAAGTCTAGCTACATAAAAGTGGCTTGGTGGATTTCAAATGATGTTTGGACCAAGGTCTATGGAATATTGCTAATCCACATTTGCTACCCTTGAGAGAGTTGCATGTGAATAGGTTGTTATTGCATTTAGCCTATTTTCTGGTGTAAATGATCTCCACTTCTGCTTCACTGAATCAAATTTATGTGTCACAGTGGGCTGGTCACCAGCAAAATAAACCAACCCTAAATATCTTTTTTAGTGTGGTTATCATGTGATTATCAGTCTGTGGCTGATTGATGAGAACTTCACATGGCAAGTAGTCAAAATGTAGCTATGATGGTGTCTATGTTGTACAGTGGGCCTATATCGGTGTTAAAGTCAGTGTGTTATTAAAGCCCCAAACATCTTATGAGAAGCTGTCTTTGTAGCAGGAGCTTTCTGGTGATGGTGGTGATGAGTCTGTCCTGCTGCTGTTGCAAGAGACCTGTCCAACCACACTGCAGTTGTACCATTGTTCAACAAAGGTAAGTTTCTAAGTTATATGACATTGAGCATAATAAATAGGACGGTTATCATGTTCTGAACTCATTTAGTTAACGTGACCTTGTTAAAATGTGACGTGCAGGATCACAGTATTCCACCAGTGCCAGAAAATTACCAGCCAAGAAAAAAAACCTTGTGCATAATTTTTTGGGGTAGCTATTATGTTTGTATTTGGTGAGACCTCATCTCTGCAGTCAGCAGCATAATACAACTCATGTAATGTATTTTGCAACCCCACAGCACCAATCAAATGCTGATAAATTTCAGCTCTGATTGGTGTGTCCGTTAATTTTGATAGCAACATTGGCAGATAACCAACCTGCAAAACAGGTAGTCCTAAGGATCTGGCTTCAGGACATTGGTTGTAAACTATGACTACCGTGCTTAATTCTTCCTCTCTTCTCCCCCTCCAGGGGTGAAGAATGCATTTCAGATGAAACACATGGAGTGTTTGGATGCCTGAACGTGACTCCATGATCCCTCATATAGTGGAGAACCAGCTGAAGAGACAATTGGCGTCTTGTTATTTTCATTGATATCAGGCACGTGCGCAGGTAAGGTCGAAAGGGAGATATTACGCACTTGACCCTTTGTCCTTCCACTCACAAAGTGCCCTCCTAGAATGTACTCAGTCATGATGTAGCCTTTGTTTTACATTAAACTTTCTGTTTATTTGAATTTATGCTTCAAGTTGCATGTGATTATGGTAGGAAAATTTATGTTTCAATCTTTCAGCCTATCTCATAAATCCCAAACAGATCTTTTTGAGGCAGACCTTTAATAAGCCTAAAAAAATGTTTTGTCAGCGTGTTGTAATTTAAATTATAGGCCTTTCACATGTAACAGAAATAGAGAAACAGTTGTCAAGGGTAACAACGTATTTCCATTTGGGTCCTTGATGGGGATGTGGTGAAAAAATGTTTAGTATTACCGATAGAGCATAATTCTTTATCACTGCCACAGACATTTTTTTCTATACTCCTGTCTATTAAGTCCAGCCTGTATGACACATGATAGTATGCAGCTTTCTACATAGCTACATTCTATACTTCTTCGTCTTTAGCAGTGGGATTGTGGTAGTCGGCATCACTCTGCCTGTTGCCAAGGAAACAAAGAAGAAGGAAGTAAACAACTGCTGGCTGCCTCTGGATCAAGTCCCAATGGTACTTCTCTGCATGTGAACAGGTAAATGGAGAGAAGACAGAGATGGACAAATACAAGTTCAGCAGGTCAAAACAAATGGGATTAAACAAAGCTACACAAACATCAAAGGTGACTCCTGTTCTGGTGCAAGGATATCTTAATTAAGTCATCTACAGACACGCATATCTGCTCTTTGGCCAACAGCACAAGACTGCTATGCTAAGCTAATTGTAGCCAAAAAAAGTCTATCCTATGGTAGATCTTATATACCTTTTAGAGAGATGGAAAGATGTGTGCTTTAGAAGTGTGGTCCAAAGTAAAAGACAAGACAATAAGGTTAAAAAGGTACCATATATTGTGGATGGTTGTTGCCCATGGTTACCATGTTGGGGATGTCCTTGGCATGGGGGATATAGTGGAAGCTGGTTACCCTGGCAACAACATCCTAAAGGGTTCTGGGAAATAATATGTCTGTTGGAAGCAAATTTGTTGAAATCTCAGATAGGAATTACAGCGTTGAATTGAACCCCTGAAACACACACACACACACACACACACACACACAATAATTAAACACCCACCTCATCCTCAATGCTCTCATTATCCTCCATGTACTTGCTGAATTCGACATCTGGAGTCCAGATGTTGTTTTGCCTGTACAGAGAGTTGCTGATCGGCTCCAAATCCTCATGCTTAGTGATGGCAAGCTTATATCTAAAGAGAGACTAGATTGATGTTATAGCTATGAAAGGCAACATAGAGGGCAAACTGTGATCTAGCATCATATCTCTACTTTCTCTGTCGAGAGCACACGGGGGGAAAAAGTGGTGCTGTGGTGATGAAATACATCACATGAGTTTCACTATGTTGCTGACTGAAGAGATGAGGTTAACCAGACAATATTAGCTACTCAAATAAATGATAAACAAGATTCATTGGCTGGTACTGGTGGGCTACTGTGATCCTGCATGTGACACATTTTAAAAACGTTACATTATCTAAATGAGTTGAGAAAATGATAACTGTCCTGTTTATTATTCTCAATAATAATAAACTTTGTTTCTATAGCACCTTTAAAAACAAATGTTACAAAATGCTACACAGCATGAAAAATTAAGTGCAAAGTACAAGTGAATAAATTAAATCAGAAATAAAATATTAGAAATAAAAAGAAATTAGAATAGAAGGGTAGAAATTGAAATTCAAGTAAAATAAAATAGAAACTAGAATTGCACTCGGAGAGCGCAGACCTCTGCCAAGGTTTGTGCTATTATTGCTTGTTCGTGAGTCGGATCCGGATCCGCTCCAAAATTTAATGGGTTCTTCCTTGGCCCATGCTACACCCTTCCACAAAGTTTCATGAAAATCGGGCCAGTAGTTTTTCCGTAATCCTGCTAACAGACAAACAGACAAACAAACAAACGGCACCGAAAACATAACCTCCTTGGTGGAGGTAAAAATACAAAACACAGGTGCAAAAAATAAAAATAGAACACAAGAATAAATAAGAAAATGGCAATTATAAAAATACCTGTTCATAAGAAGTACTTTTTAAGAAGAGATTTGAAAGATAAAACAGATTTTGCTAGCCTGATCTCCTCAGGGAGGGCCTCCAAATCCCAGGGACTCAAAAGCCCGGTCACCACATCTTTAGCCTGGACTTTTGAAAGTCCATGAGTGTTCTCCCCCGGAGTATCTGAGGCTGTGCATAAAGGGTTATAAGGTCTGATATGTAGCTAGAGGCCAGACCGTGCAGTGCCTTAAAAGGTATCAGTAAAATATTAAAATAAAATGAACATGCAATCAGTGTAAAGAGGCTAAAATGGGGGTAGTGTGACATTGACTCTGGGATTTGATTGAAAGTCTAGTGGCTGTGTTTTGCACCAATTGTAGACAGCAGAGGGAGTTTTGGCTGAGACTGGAATAGAGAGAGTTACAGTAATTTTTTATGTAGCTGGGTATTCCTGAATATCACCAAATGATATTCAGTATATCAGGTAGCACTTGTGCAATCTAATGTTGACAAGAAGCCAAGGCAAAATATTTCGATATTGTCCTTTCACAGCCACAGCATTCAGACAACGAACTTGCCCTTTTGATTTTACTAAATGCTTACTTGGCATATCTTCACCGTTTAGCCATAAGATTCTCATATCATTGTTATTTCAATTAACATTACGTTGTGGAGCGTAGGTGATCCACGGAGTCCAAATGGACAGAATGGAGACTGCGCTGCACAGGACTCCACCCTGCACTACTCACCCACTTCCCCTTAGCCCCGTGAGGGGAGGAAGAGAGGAGAGACAGAAGAGGAAGACAGGCGGGGGGGGCGGGCTTAATGCATTCATTTAGAGAAAAAAAAATGCAGAAGTGAGAGGTAGAGCAGACACCCAAGAAGACAGAGGAGTAGGAGGAGAGAATCAGAAAGACGAGAGAGGGAGTTAGAGTCTGTAGACAGATGCAATCATGGCTCCGTGGACAAGGACCTGTACCAAGAGGTACGGTGTAGGTAAGTCAGTTGTCTGCACCTGTGTGTGTGTGTGCACATATGTGTTTGTATGTATGCTTTGTGTGTGTGTTTATATGTGTGTAAAGTACCCTTGCTGCAAATTATAGAGAAAGAGAGCCTATCATTTCCTGTTAGACAGGATGTGGGCAGGTGCGTTCTAACGGCCTGATAGATGTTCACCTCAGAGCTCATGCCACTGAAAGAGTATATTCACCGTTTAGCATCAATACAACACAACCCGCAACACTTACAGTGGATTGGGTGCGGGATAAAATCATTGGGAGCTTGCAATCTGTGTCTCAAGCGAATAGAGACATGAGTGGCAGATAGGAGGCAATCAACACGTACGACACATTTCGTGCAGCACGCAAAATATTCAGTAAATGACAGCGTTAGATGTGGAGAGATCGATTTCTACACAAGGAACAGGGCGAGTGGAGACTGCGAGAAGCCTGCCAGTGCAACCTGTGTGTTGTCTGGTATGCGAGGGGCGAATATGGCCGAGCCTCAGCATGTGTTTCCATTAGATATGCGAAGGAGACACACACTCAAATCACTTCTGACACACATCTCATATTGATTTTCACAGCAGACTGGTTCACTGGCCTGCCTGCAGAAAATACATCCATATTAAACAATGGCTTCAAATACGTTATCTACTTCTTGTTATGGAAAATGACTTTAGACAATAGTATTAATGTTTCTCATCCCAATAGCGCTATAGTTTATAGCCTAGTAATTGAGGTTGATATTGTCGGTTACAATAAATCAATAAATATAAAAGCAAGCAAGAATATGTTTATGTATCTAGGCTGCATATCTTCCTGGTCTGTTAGAGCGACAACACAGGAAGTGGAGGAGGAAGGAAGCTGGGTGCAGTATAACACTCTAGTGAGACCTGTTGAAGAAACTAGAAACTGTTTGTAACGTTAAGATAAGACTTGTAGAGGCAAAGACAGGACTTCTCATTTCATACCTCTGTGTTTCCCTCTGTTTGAAGCTGAATTTATCCCTGATTTGTACTTTTAAATACTCTATGCACATGAAAGTCTACTGTTCATCTCATTCTGGTGTGATACTACATAGAAGAATAAAACACATATGATATTAGATGTAAGATGCAATATGTAGATCAAAAAATTCAACCTTTGATATGTCAAGTATTGCTTGTGATGAGTTTAGAAATAGCCAAAAGGAGACAGCTATGAGTCAGGTTTTTTTGTAAGTTTGTTCATGGCACCGGCACTAGATACAGGAAAACGATGTTGAAGTGGTCTGAGCACATTTTTCTCTAACGTTTGTTTGCTTTATCACCATCTGACTTCACACTCTGGTTATTTCTCTGTCTGTCTTCCAGTGAAGTGGAATTTTGCCGGCCAAGGAGAGAAGCAGCTTTCCCTGGAGGTTGGAGACACGGTCCACATCCAGGAGGTCTGCGATGGTGAGGAATATTTACAATCTAAACATATTATCACTAAACATAAGACTTATACCATATTATTAGATATAACATGTTGCTTATGTTATGTGATGCCATTTTGCAACTCTTGTTGATGTGTTTTTCATTTGTTTGATTGATTGAACATTTATTCAGAACCTCCATTTAAGGTGAGGTACCTCTGGTGAAAATGGCAAGTTTGTCTGGATTTGTTAATTTTTTGATATTTTTAAAGATTTGCCTCTATAACTACTTCCTAAAATATAGTAAACAATCATCAAAAACAACTATAAATAGTTAATTTATTCATTTTTTATACCAGCTACATCAAGTACACCAAGCACAAGACTGAAAACTTTAACATCCATTTTCTCAAAATGACAACTGTACTGTAGTATATTATACTATACTATACTATACTATACTATACTATACTATACTATACTATACCATACCATACCATACCAGTGCCTAAATTGTTTGGCTTGGGTTATATTGTGAAACGTTTATATGAGTTTTGGGGAAGAATTTGTGCTCTTTGTTCAGTGTATTTTTCTGTTAGTAAATTGTGTATTTTGTCTCTCAGGATGGTACAAAGGCTACCTGGCCAGGAACAAGGCCCGACAGGTAGGGATGGACTCACATAACCTGCTTTCATGGAGAGGAGAGTGAGCTGCCATTGATCCCTTTTTTTTTCTTTCTTTTTTTCTGTTTTTTTCTCCTGATTCCTCTCTAGGGAGCGTTCCCTGCCAGTTTTGTCCAGCTGAAGGAGGTCATCATTGAAAAACAAGGGTGAGTGGAGAAAAAGATACTTCACCTGTCTCCAAAAGTAACAGTTTTTTCCCTTGGTGTCACTGTAATGTGTGTGTGTCTGTGCCCGTGTGTGTGTGTGTGTGTGTCTGTGTGTGTGTGTCTGTGTGTGTGTGTCTGTGTGTGTGTGTGTGTAACTACAGAGATGAGGAGGTTGTCTTATCTGTAGAGATGCCCCTGGTGAAGGAGGTGACCACCACACTGAGGGAGTGGGGCAGCATATGGAAGCAGCTCTTTGTGGTAAATAAAACAACAACAAAAAAAAACTCTTTGTGTGTGTGTGTGAATGCGTGTGAGTCTGTGTGTGTAACACTGTGTGTCTACTCCTCCAGGTCAATAAAGAGGCGCGTGTGAAGGAGGTACAGAGGCTGATGTGGGACCTGATAGAGTGGCGTTCCCAGCTGCTGTCTGGCACCTTGCCCAGTGATGAGTTTAAGGAGCTCAAACAGAAAGTCACCTCCAAGATCGACTACGGCAACAAGTATGTCCGCTCAAAACAACCAGCCACATGTTCACACTTCAAATATAAGCATTATTCAAAGTCTGGCTGATTTCCCTACCAGTTTTCTCCCCGTCACACAAGCTATTTTGCTGCCTTGTCGACTACCTGTTGACATCTATCTAACCATTAGTTTCTCAATTTGATCTCCTCCCCTTATTCTTTATCTCCATCCCCTCCTTCTCCTTCTTTTCTGCCCTCTCCCTCTCTATCCTCACCCACTCTCCTTCCCCTTCCCCTCCTTTACCCTCTACTCCTTGATGTCATCTTCCTCCCCTCCTCACCTTCCCTCCCCTTCTCCTCTTCTTCCTCCCTCCTGCACGTCCGCTTCCACCTGTCACCTTTTCTTCCTCCCTCTTTTCTTCGTCCACCTCTCCTCAACCCATCCCCTCCCTTGTCCCCTCTCCTCTCCCCTCTCTACCCCAGGATCCTGGAGCTGGACCAGGTGGTTCGGGACCGGGACGGGAACATCCTGGAGCCCGAGCGGGCCAGTGTCATCAGCCTGTTCCGGGCTCACGAGGAGGCCACTGCCAAGATCAATGAACGCATCAAAGAGGAGCAGGTAGGGGAGAGGAGAGGAAGGCGGTGTGGGAGGGAGAGGAGGGGGGCAGGCATAAAGATAAGGCAATGCCGAAAGTTTGGGGAGAGAGAGAGAGGAACTCCTTGGTGGATTTGATGGTGGATATTAATGGTAATGAGATGCATTAAAGTAGTAATTCTCAAGTTCTTAAATATATATATACTGGATATATATATTTTATTTTGGCAACGTCTTGGGTGCTAAGCACTCATTGCTGTGGTGTTTCTGTACTACACTGCCCAGAGATCACCAATCAGTTGCTGAAGTCTGGGTTTCTGTAGGTGGCGCTCTTTTCTCTGTCTGTTTAGCCATGGTGTCCATTGCCGTTCATGCTAACTACCCAGTTCTTCTTCTATTTATTTCAAGCACACTGCTGTTTTCAGGATTTTTCCCTGGAAGCCGCCTGCTACTCCTTTAGAGTAGCAGGCGTTTAGAACAGCAAATGTGAAAGCTTTCATGAACTGGGTATGGGTGGAATAACTATTGTGTCATATCAGTTAGGGATATGGGGGTCGCAAAATTAATATTTATTTATATGAAAATGTCATGGATTATTACTTGTAACCAAATCTGACAAGAATCCACTTCCATATAAATTATTTAACTGATACTCTACCCTGCCTCATGTACAATTCATCATTCATCCATAAATGAAAGGAAAATTATTCAATGATTACTCAGTGATTTTCTTATTCAGTGATTTTCTCCTCCCTTACAAACCCACCATCAGGGCGAGAAACGAACCTTTTTGTCCACTGGCCACAGTAGCTGGTAGATCCCAATGTTAACCAGCTACTTTCACTATTTTACCAGCCAACTAGATGTTTTTTTGAAGAGAATAGGACCTTGACATGATGGCTAGTTTACTGCCAAAGTGCCTGTGGCTGCCGTTTGTTTCCCACCTGGATTGTAGTAAAGTTAATGTCCTTCCCTGTCTGTCCTGCAGTCCAACGTCCAGACAGACCACTCGGGGATCTCAGCGCGGATCCAGTCCTCTCCCACCCACAGCCTCTACGTCTTCGTCAGGAACTTCGTCTGCCGCATCGGAGAGGACTCGGAGCTCTTCATGTCCCTCTACGACCCCATCAAACAGACCATCATCAGGTGTCACCCTTCAAGTCTTCCTCTCTTATCTTTTCTTTTAATCCGACCCCTGGCCTCATACAGTGAGCCCCAACAGTATTTGGACTGTGGTACATTTGGATGTTTTTTACTGTAGCACTTGTTTTAAATCACTCTAGATTAGGGTGTTAGCTTACATGACTAAAATGTAAAATGTATGTTGCTTTTTTCATACATGTTGGAAGAACAGTTAAAAGAAATCACTTTTGGTGTGTAGTGTCCAGTGATGTGGTGGTAAATAAAAAAGTGGGTAAACTGTGAACTCTAATTGGTGCACATCGTAAGACAAAAAAACACCAATATAAACAAAAAATCTATTTTGTTTTCAGAAAAACAATTTAAATTTTTTGCTTAAGACCATATAGCTTACACTGGTTTGATAGTACTGTAAATGAAAATGTGGGTAACCCTTATTTTAGGTGGGGACCATGCGCAAAAAGACCGTCATTTTTTTCCTGTCCATCTGAAATGGATGGAAATACCCTTGAATTTAAGTTAACCATGCATACTTGTAATGCCATAGTCATTGTATGGTTCTACCATCCAAGTACAAAACCACCAGCCTGAAGAAAATGTGTTGCTGTCCAAATATGATGTCCTTTCTCCTCCATCCCTCCATCCCTGAAAGCCCTTCCTCTCTCCCTCTTGTTTGCTCATTTGTCCTCTCTCCTCCATCACGGCACCCCGTTAAATTAGAGCAATGTTTTGTTGAAAAATAACAATGCAGAAACACAAATTATAGGGCAGCAGATGCTGACTGACAGCGCTATGTGGTGCCTGACAGTAGTGATGCCAAGGCCTGTCACTCACTGTCATACTGTGTATATCTAATTCTCAGCCACTGCAGCTGGGAGCATTAAGATAGACTCGGATCAATCATCTTTTTCTCAATCTACCTATATCCACCACTAGTTGATAGTCTTTTACTTTCTTCCTGTCCATTTTGTTTCTGTCTCATTCTTCTTCTTTGTCTCTCACAGTCTTGTTTTGTTGGCTTGTTTGCTTGGTTGATTTTGTGGTTCTTTCTTTTGTTCTTTGCTTCTTTCTGTCACCCCCCCCTCACTTTATCTATCTATCTGTGCTTCTCTCTCTGTCGGCCTGTTTATGTGACAAACTGGCAGACAGTGGGGTGTTTTGACAGTGTTATTTTAGGATGGTGTCAGCTTTGCCAGGCTTTGATTCACCCCACTGTACCCTCAGAGACTGATATGTGTCCGTCTATCTGTCTATCTGTCTATCTACCTATCTGTCTATCCATCTATCTGTCTGTCAGCCTCTGGTACATGGTTGTATGTCGTTGAAAAGGCTGTCAGAAATAGAAGGATCGAGACACAGCCAATGGATTATGTCACCTGTGGCTAGAATTTTTTATGTGGATTATTATAAAAGTTTAAAGCTGCACTAGGAGACTTTGCACGTTCTCCAAATGGCTCCAAATAGCAGTGAGAAGTAGCGAGTTTGAAACATTTGAACTTCGGTTTCCTAGAAATCATGTAATTGACAGCGGTAAACTGCACACAGCATGGTCATGTCTCTCAACCTGGCCAGTCTGTGATGCTTTACAACTATTATAAGAGAGGCAAAAGATTTAATGTTAGTACATTCAGCTGTATCTGGATGGAACGCTGACTCGCTGATTAGGACACAGTTTGTATTTCACTCTTAGGTTTTGATTCCAAGTGTCCATACCTGACAAAAGAGATTTAGGTTGAAAAGACGGGTGCATTTTTAGATTAAAGTCTTGCCTAGTGCAGCTTTACAGAACAGTATGAGGATGTCTGTTAATTCTTTCACATCCTCTGTGCAGTGAGAACTACTTGGTGCGCTGGGGCAGCAAAGGTTTCCCCAGGGAGATCGACATGCTCAACAACCTGAAGGTTGTCTTTACGGTAAGTCGCCACCAGAGGGCACTGTCACACTGTTTCTTGGCATGATATGCACTGAAAATGAATGCGTGGAGTCATACCGTCTTCAAGGAGATTGCATTGAAATGGCCGGTGCGCTCCCATGACATTTTCCCCAGCCTCTTTGTCTTAATCAGTTGTTCTCTCATTCTGTGTCTGTCCTCTGTTTTCCTCTAACATGCCCTCTTTCTCTCCTTCCCTTCTTCCCTCACTCCTTCCCTCTCTCTCCTCATCCTCACATCTCTCTCTTTCTCTCTTATTCCATCTCCCTTTCCCTCTTCTTCTCCTTCCCTTTACCTCTGCACCCTTCCCTCTCCCTCACCCTCTCTCTGTCTACCAGGACTTGGGGAACAAAGACCTGAACAGGGAGAAGATTTATCTGATCTGTCAGATAGTGAGGGTGGGCAGGATGGATCTGAAGGAGACCCACACCAAGAAGTGCACTCAGGGCCTGAGGCGGCCGTTTGGTGTGGCAGGTACTAGTGGAGGAGCCATGAAACGGTTGCTTTCTGCTCAAATAAAATGCTGTTGTTTGCCAATTAAATGGCTGTGCAAATGATCTATTGTACTTGGTTGAGTTAAACCAGATTGATGATCAAACTAACCCTATATCATTTTTCTTAGCCCTTCCCAAAAGGCTATGGTACACTGGCAACAGAGTAAGGCAATGTAGCATGGCAAGTTTGCCAATAATTATGTCCATCAGCAGCTTATTCAATCATTTTTACCTTTGTTCTGTAAAGGTTACTGTTATATTGTCTGATTTGTCAGCTGCTGAAAGTAATAGGTCAAATTTTTTATTTATTTTGTATTATTTTAACCTTTATCCAGGGAAATTGGACTAAGCACACTTTTTCCAGTGATGCACTGCTTCACACTCACACAGTTTCACACAGTCACAGCTGGGAGCTGCCCAGTACAACTGCCTACAACAGCAGGGACTACTTTTTGTGTATTTTAAAAGTCAAATGGCATGACCAGGGTTTAGCTCTCATATCAACAAAAACTAATGATATTAAATGATATATAGTCCACATTTATACCAACAAAACTGGGATATCTCCTGCCATTGGGTCTCAGGGCCTCAAGGCTACTGCCATCCCCATTGACCCATAAAAGTTGCTCATATATCATCATATATTACCTCATCATAAATCAGCTATCAACTGCTGTTTTGCAAAGGATCTAGACTGATGTGTGATAGAGAGCCTCAGATATATACAGAATGATCTCAGCGGCTGTCTTTGATTGATGTGATTTTACATCAGAAATGGTAGCATTTTCTTTGATATTGTCATCACAGACATTTGTTTTGCTCTTCTCGGCAGTGATGGACATCAGCGATATCATCAAAGGCAAGACTGAGTGCGACGAGGAGAAGCAGCATTTCATTCCCTTCTATCCGTATGTCCTATTTTCCTCTTCTATCACTCCTCCTCCTCCTCCCTCTCACCCTCCTCTTATTCTCTTACTGCATCTCTCTAGCTCCAAACTTAAATCCCCGTGACAGATTATCCCTGTAATTAAAACAGCATTATTGCAAATTTGTGTGCCTGAAAATTTGAGCATCTGCATGATTTTAAGATTGAACGCATTTCGGTGTGTGTGTGTGTGTGTGTGTGTGTGTGTGTGTTTGGCTACAGGGTAGTGGCTGAGAACGACTTCCTCCACACCTTGCTGAACAAAGTGACGTCATCTCGCGGAGACAGCGGAGGCCAAGGTACTTTTCCACACACGCAGCCGACGCTCTCTGTATCCCAGTGGGCAAGGCATGACACTGAGGGCACCTATTGGATTGTACACACTGCACTGTTTTGTGGTCAGATGAAATGGCCATACCCCCTCCCCTCCCTCCCCCCCTCCTCTCTGCACTGCGGGTGAGGACGAAGAACATTATCCTGATGGATTACGCGTGCCCTTGAGCGGAGTGTTTTCATATTACTTACCCTTTATTTCTCCCTCGCCAGCGTCCCTTTTCCCCGCACACTACCTCATGTTTATGGCTAACTTTGACAGCCCCTATGGGTGACGCTGCCTTGTTCCACATAGAGAGTAAACCCCACATGTTGGACCGCACCGGCATATCGCGCGGCTGTTATCTCTCCTCTCGCCCCCGAAGGCCCCGGACATAGATATGAAAGGAGCACCCGGAGGAGTAGATATGGAAGGGAGCACCTTAGGCCACCCGGAGGTCCCTTCTTAACATTACTCACCCTTAATCTCTTCCTCTCTCTTTCAGTTGCTCCTGCCACCTAATCACACACACACAGACACACACACACACACACACACACACACACACACACCATTCCCCACAGGTATGTGGGTGGCCATGCAAGTCTTGGTTTGTGACATAGATTTCCCCACCTATTTCCCTAAAATAGCTCACCCTTTTCCCCCTCTTTTTCTGTCCATCCCTCCCTTTCTCGTCTTATATTTTCTCCTATCATGTGTAGGTGACCATGAAAACTCTGCTGGAGGGTTATAGCCCAGATTCTTGAAGAATAAATTTGTGTCTATTATAATATTACCCTGTGCCCTTCCTTTCTTTGTCTCCTCCCCTCCCCTCTGTTATACCTCTTTCACAAACACGACCCAGGAATATTAAAGTATGCAGTGTACTCCATCCCATTTAGGAAGCAGTTCACGTAGGTGGGAATGTCCTATAAATGCAGAATTTTTACACAAAGTGGAGCAGAGTTTGACCCTTCATGTTGACCAGAGTCGTTTTGCTATTGTCATAGCAGTAATATACACACTAGGGGTCGATACTGGCCTTTTATTAAATATTGGATATCGCCAGTCATGTGGATTGCTTCTGATATGGAGGTTCCTCTTTGACCCCATCTGCATTAAAAACAACCTGCAATGCAATTGTATTTTTTTTGCACATTTTATTTATTTATTTACTTGTTCAATAATGTTTTTTGTGAAGTGAGGCAGTAATGTATCCCAGAGTTTCTCCTCCTTGAATAGGTGCGGTGGGTCACCCTGCCTTAAAGAGCTATTAACCCTGAAAGAATTTCATTAGTCTGGGTTTCAGTGGAGAGTTTTAGTGTCCCATGATGGTTTATATGCTTTTCCACCCTGACAAGAATAAAATTCTTGGGGGAAACACTGAATACTTGTCATGTTTCGGCATGAAAATGGAAACATTTTAAGATATTGAATATCAGCACCAAACATCGGCAGCTTTAAAAGTCTTAGTATTGATATTGAACTTCAAAAACCCATACTGGTCGAACCCTAACACACACCCTCTGCCCCCCCCCCCTCCCTCCAGGTCTGTGGGTGACCATGAAGGCCCTGGTAGGGGACATTGTGCAGATCCGAAAGGAATACCCTCACCTGGTGGACCGCAGCACAGTCGTGGCCCGCAAGCTGGGCTTCCCGGAGATCATCATGCCGGGAGACGTCCGCAATGACATCTACCTCACCCTGCAGAGCGGCGACTTCGACAAGTACAACAAGACCACGCAGAAGAACGTGGAGATCATCATGTGGGTGTGCGACGAGGAGGGCAAGGCCATACAGGTGAACAGGAGAGCGTGTGAAGAGTTGAGGCAGAGGAGGAGGGAGGGGGAGCATTGTGTGTGTGAAGGGGGATCGGTGTGTGTGTGGGGCTGTGAGGGAGGCGTGTGCAGGTGGAAAGTGTGTGTGTGTGTGTGTATGCGTGTGCGTGCAGTGTTTAAAAGATTAAGGCGGCACGGGCCAGTGAGCAAGCACGGCACCGATCAAGCGCTTACTCACCCTCTCATAGTCCGGCGCACACACACGCTGGCTTTACACCAAAAACGAAAATCCGTCTCAGACATGCATACATACACACACACACAGAAAGTCTTCTAGCCCAATATGACACTTACTGTTCTTCTTTTTCTCTCTCTTCCTCCTTCCTAGAACTCCATCTGCCTGGGAGCAGGGGATAAGGCGGCCAATGAGTACAGATCTGTCATCTACTACCAAGTCAAACAGCCCCGCTGGATGGAGACGTTTAAGGTGTGTGTGTGTGTGTGTGTGAGTGTGTGTGTGAGAGTGTGCTTTAGAGCCTGTGACAGCACAAACGTCTCAGAAATAGTTGCTGGTAGAATTTTAGTTCCTTATTTTTA
The DNA here is from genome assembly GCF_046629955.1 of Centroberyx affinis. NCBI lineage: Eukaryota > Metazoa > Chordata > Actinopteri > Beryciformes > Berycidae > Centroberyx > Centroberyx affinis. The sequence goes on along the minus strand of NW_027284110.1, from coordinate 29,093 downwards.
AGGACACTAACAGCCTTCAGTTTCCCAGAAGATGTCTGGTTATTATGTTGTTATGTTTGTGTTCCTCATTTAAATCTTGAGGCACTGCAAGCTAGTTTCTACTGAGGTTCAACAGATCTATTTAGTCAAACTGAAAGTCTGGTGAAGGAAAAAGTTAAGAAACTAAACCTCACGATGCCAAGCTATCCCTTTAATCCAATAATAAAATAGATGGGATTTTATGTGCTGTAATAACATGAGATGTCCTCCAGGTGGCAATCCCTCTGGAAGAAATGCAGAGGATCCATTTACGCTTCATGTTCAGACACCGCTCTTCCCAGGAGTGTGAGTACCGAACACTCTTCTTCCTCTGTCAGTCTGTTCACTCCATCCATCAAAACTCTCACCTCCTCTCCTCTGATCCCCCGACAATAACACGACTCTGAAAAGGGCCGGATGATTGGAAGCAATTTGGAAAATGACCCAAGGCATCATTACGCACACTTGGTTATGTAAATCAGCAACACGACGTCTCTTCCTCCTTTTACTCCCGTCTCCGCTCGCTTATCTCTCCCTCCCATGTCCCAATTTTCTCATTCATCCCTCCCTCCTCCCTCCCTATTTTCCTGCTTTGTGTCTCTCCCCCAACCATTCCTCCCTCCCCTCTGTGTACCCATCCCTCCCTCCCTCTGTGTCCCCATCCGTCCCATTCATCTCCAGCCAAGGATAAGAGCGAGAAGAACTTCGCCATGGCCTTCGTGCGTCTGATGAAGGAGGATGGGACAGTTCTCCAGGACGGACTGCACGACCTTGTGGTCTTCAAGGTCAGAACCGGGAGCGTAAGTCTCTCAGAAACAAAACAGACGCAATCATGATTGAGCTCCGTGTTCTCCAAAGAATCTGCTCAAAACTAATCAAACGCGGGGTAACTGAGTGGAATTTGGTTTCACTGAAGACCTGATTCATTTAACAGTGGGAGTAAAGCTTATTCACTGTCACCACAATTTCATCGTCAGTGCTCCCTAGTGGCAGATTAAAACCACTGTACCGCTGGATAGCAGATCATCAAGCGGGGCTTTCATTGACATACAGATGCACAAGGGCAAGTGCAGTGAATGGTGGAGTAGGAAAAGGAGTCATGGATGATAGTTTTTGTAGGGCCAAGGAGTTTTGCACTGAACAACCAAACACTATTTAGAATATCTTATTAGATATAAAATTAATTGTAGCTCAAGCAGATACAGCAGCGCTACTGGTGTGTTCTGCTGCCTTTTGATACTTTAAAGAGGAGTTGCCTTGGTCTCTACTTCATGTTTTTTATCAAATTAATTGCGTTTAAGGAGGTCACACAATACAAGGTGCTAAAGGGACCTTTTCCACAGCATAATTGTTTTGTCAAAAGATGAAACTTACTACAGGCACTGTGAAATTATATTTTATATTTTATATCAAACACAAAAAAGTAATGCACTCTTTGGATTTATCTCCATAATAACACAGGCTGTTAACAAGTTTTCTTTTGATTCACCATTCAAGGGCAGACATGAATGAATGGAGAAGACCCTAAAGCCGGCCTTCAAGTTATTTTGGAGAAATAGATATCAAATCATCAAGTCATTGCAATGTGTGGAAGGCTTATAAAACACTGTAGAATACTGTTTTAGATGCCCAAAACTAAATTTAAGGTACATAAACTGTTACAGAAGCTGGAAAAAGTTTTAATACCAGGGAAAGAATTTGAAGGTGTCTATCCAACTGTAACCTAAGTGAGAGCAGGCCCAAATGTGTACTGTGTCTGGATGGGAGATTATTGCCACCCAGACAGGTTGAGTGAAGCAAAATAGATTTCCTGCCAAATGAGCCAGAGCTAAGATTGAATCCCCGTATTGATTAAATGCCAAACGCAATGAAGATTAATTACTCGTGATTCACTCACAGACCAAATGGATGGTCCCCCTGTGCCCTCTTTCTCGATTATCTCTCGTTATCCCTCCATCCCTCTCGATCTCTGTGCTCCTCATGGCCTCCCTCTTACTCCCTGTTTTTCCACCCACTCAACTCGTTATTGCTTATTGGTTTGGCAGTGAGGAGGATGAGGTCGAAGTTTCAAGCCCGTGAAGATGTGATACGCATGTAGGGAAGAATGTACAGTTGTCAAGAGTGAAAGTATGGTTGCATAATCCAAACTGGTAAAAAACAAAAAAAATAAATAAATAAAAACAAGACGCCAGAATTGTCTCTCTTACCTTTTATCCTATTTGTTGACTCTGAATCTTTTCAGCATTTGTAACTTTGCAAAGGAAAGTGGTATGCAAATGTCTCTCCCCCTTCCCTGTCCCCACAAAGTTACAAGTGGGGGTCACCCTGCCTTAAAGAGCTACTAAACCTAAAAGAATGTCATTAGTCTGTGTTTTAGTGGAGAGTTTTAGTGTCTAAATATTGTGTCAGAGGCTTTTCCACCGTGACAACAATAAAACTCTGGGGGATACACTGAATACTTGTAGTTTTGGTTAGATTTAAAGATATTGAATATCGGCACAAAATATCAGTTATCGACAGCTTCAGTACAAGAATATCTGTATCAATATCAACCCATTGAACCCTACTTTCCTTCTGTCTCCTACTCCCATATTTCAAAACAGTTTGATTAAACACAAGAAACAGAATTCCTGTCCCAATGCTAGTGCCACGGCCAGCGAGCACCCGCCCTGTCGTCAAGGAAACCTGACTATGTTGCATTATCAGTATCTCAAACTTATTCTGTTTAAAAAATCAGAAAATGATTCGCTCCCCTTGCCCTCTCCCTCGCCTCTCAGGGTGACAGCAAGCGTATGGAGGATGTGAACTGCTACCTATCGCTGCCCTCCACCCGTCACCACGGTCACCATGGCGACCTCCACAAGGTGGCGGCGCTGAGCCGCAGCTCCAGCAACGTGTCCGGGAGCGGGGGAGGCCTGTCGGTCAGCTCCAGGGACAGCTTCACCATCTCCACCCTGGTCTGCTCCACCAAGCTCACCCAGAACGGTATGAGAGAGTGTGTGTGTGTGTGTGTGTGTGTGTGTGTGTGTGTGTGTGTGTGTGTGTGTGTGTGTGTGGCAGGTGTTACAGATAACCCCTTTCTGACATTGTGTTGACACCTAGCCACTCTGGGGACTGAATTGGCAGGGCAGGACAATCCATACACACACACGTGCAGACACACTCATATACACACACATACACACACAGGTTGAAGAAAGGTTAGGGCTGAAATTATGAGGAAGAGAGTGTTAGAAATTAAACCTGACAAGTCAAAAAAACATTAATTAACATCTTCTTTCAACAAAGTAATAAGGTCATGCCAAGACAGTGAATTATTGGTTGGCTGTGAAATTACCAGAGGACAAATAGTGCTGAGAAGGTCCCTTTTCCGGTCTGCAAACTCTACTGGTCCAGTGTGCACACTGTTGTCATGACTCTGGCTAAATGGCTGAGGAATTCAAATTTCTCCATAAGAATAGAAAACCAAAATAAATGGTTGGTGAAATGCGGGGAACATTTTCCTGACCTCATTAGGGAAACTGTTATTTTCAGGTTTGGGGCTATGGGTAGAGCTAGCATTAGAATTAGCTGAAGGGCTAGGCTAGGTTAGGGGAAGGGATGAGTTTAGCCATGCGATGGTGAGTCAACGGAATGTAAATTAGTAGAATGTCCCCAAAAGCATCACCACATGTGTGTTTGTGTTATGGTCGCAGGGAAGTAAAGAAAGGACAGGGAGAATTGAAAATACATCGGTTTTATTAGTGGGGAGTGTCGTCATTTTGTCCTACACACTCTGGCAGGCAGCCATGTAAGCAGATACACACACACACACACAAGCACATACACACACACACACATAAACACACACGTACGCTCCAGACATTAAGGCGCGCCTGACACAGGTGCAGTGTAACAGCTGTTACTGAGGAAGCCAGTCCATCACTATAATGAACATTATCCTGCAGTATTAATCACCGGTACCGCACACACACACACACACACACACACACATGCGCACACACACATGCACACGCACACGCTGTTGTTTGATGTGCAGCTTGGCTTGGTGAGGAAGAAATTATTGGACAGGGAAAGCAGTGAGCTTCAAGCAGGCAGCACTACAGAGACATGGCAATCTGTCCCATGTCAAACTGTAGCAGAATTAATGGCAGAAACAGTTGGTTTAAATGTTCAAGTCTCACTAACCAAGGGAACAGGGATTATGGTTGTAATGAATCATTGCAGTTATTACTTTTGTTGTTGAGATGAAACTGACAAACAGAAAATTTAATGTTACATTTTGATAAAAATGTAACAAATATGGACTTCTTGTCAAAAGTTTTTACATTATATATCGGAATTTGTCAGAGTGCCCAGATTCAATTAAATTCAGTTCAGTTCAGTTCAACAACCTGCATGCACACAATACAACACTGAGAAAGAGACACACATTCCCACGTATTCAAGGACAAACTCTGACAAGTTACAATACAGAAAATAGGTCAGGCAACTAAGAACACATTTCCAACACAATAGCCTTGGTCAGCATTCACTCCCAAGTATGTGGTTAACAACACAAGAGACGGGTGTGAATAAAAAGAATCTATAGGCAGATAAACAGTTTGTGTGTGTGTGTGTGTGTGTGTCCTCTGCAGTGGGCCTGCTGGGGCTGCTCAAGTGGAGGACTCGACCTGAACTGCTGAAAGAAAACCTGGAGAAACTCAAAATCATCGACGGAGAGGAGGTGGTCAAGGTCAGTGTGTGTGCATACAAGTGTGTGTGTGTGTGTGTGTGTGGGTAGATGGGTATATCTGCATTCTCACCGGCCCTCTCCTTTGGTGATATGTGTGTGTGTAGTTTCTGCAGGACACTCTGGACGCCCTGTTCAACATCATGATGGAGCACTCTCAGACTGACGACTACGACATCCTCGTCTTCGACGCCCTGGTGAGTGTGTTTGTGTTGTGTGTGTGTGTGTGTGTGTGTGTGTGTGTGTGTGTGTGTGTGTACCCAGAAAATGCTTGTGTGTTTGATTCTGTGTGTTTATACCTTGTCAATGGATGCATCTTCTCAGCTGATTTCTTGTTAGTCTGTCTCTGCATGTGGCTAGTCTGACATCTCTCTGTCTGCCTGTCCATCTCCTTCCAAATAAACACGTCCAGCTGTCGATCACTCCATCTAACCTTTCCATCTGCCTTGTAGGTGTCTACTGCTAGGTTAACATGTAACCTGCTCTCTCTCTCTCTCTCTCTCTCAGATCTACATCATAGGTCTGATCGCTGACAGAAAGTTCCAGCACTTCAACACGGTGTTGGAGGCCTACATCAAGCAGCACTTCAGCGCCACACTGGCCTACAAGTAGGTCACTTCCTGCCTGACAACTCACTTCCCCCTATCTGATTGAATAAAGAATAAAGTTTTCTCTGAGTTTCCTGAATGACACGGAAGTCTCTGTTTTCACCATCAGATCCTGTCCTATAAATTACAACTTTAGTTCCTATAGACACTTAGTATGGGTCTGACCAAATCAGAGACATTTAAATTGACTCACTTAACTGAGTTCTGCCTAAGAGCATCAAGAGAAACTTAAAAGTTGCAGACAAGCAACATACACCAATGTATAAAGTATAAATTTATCAGTCACATAAAAGAGTGATCAAAGTAATTTTGTGCTTCAAAAGTGCTCCAAAGTGCGACAGTCCAGTAGCAAATCAGCATGCTGACGCATGAGTCGAGCCTATTTAAATCTTAAACAAAGCAAAGACAGCTCCTTGTTGAATCTGACTCAAGATCATCCATCATCAGTTTAAACTCACTGAGAGACCGGCTCTTTTAGGTTTAAATCATTTTACACTCAGTTCCATGAAATGGCAGCAGAGTGTCTAATTCAATTCTGACCTTAGGGTCGTGCAAGGATGTGTAAGACTCCATTTAACATGGCATAAGTTTGGTGGACGCTTTTACACAGAGCACCCTCAAGTACCAGAAGTGCTAATCTAACCCGCAACCCAGGCAGTGTTAATGCCATGCTCTACACCAGAGGAATACAAGACTTTAAACCTGTAATAGTGATTTGAAATTTGACCTGAAAATCAAAAGTGAAGTGACTGACAGGCTGTGGACCACTGCAGTGTATCCAGCTGCCACCGGAGGTCAGTGTGTGTGTGTGTGTGTGTGTGTGTGTGTGTGTGTGTGTGTTTAGGCCTGCGGAGTGCTTGGCTGAACAGGATTAGAGTGCGCTACTTTACTGTACTCCAGGCTAGCCAGAGTTTTAACCCTGCCCCTCTGTGGAATAACAGCTAAAGCACTCAAACGTACACCCCACACACCATCCGCCCACTTTTCTTAACTGGTTCTTTCTCTCCGTTAATTCAATTCACTTCACTCCGATGGATTTTATGGCCGCGAGAGAAAACATTTGTTTGCATTGCCAGAGCTTCAATCAAAGAATGAAAAACATTTCTGACTGTCCCTGTTCTCGCTTTCCCCTTCTTCTTTTCTTGTTTTTCCCCTTCCTCCCTCCTTACCCTCCTCCCACTCCCCTCCCTCACTCCCCCCTCCTCCTCTTCCTCTTAACCTCCTTTACCCCAACATCTGTCTTACACTCTATCTCCCTTAACCACTTCTCTCTCTTCCACCCTGTTCCTTCCTCCATCTATTCATCTGTCTCCCCCTCCCTCCCTCTCCTGCCAGTGTGTTGGTGTTCACCCTCTTTAAGAGGGTCAGCGCAGCTTAACGCCTGTCAGCCCAGAGGCTGTTATGTAAAACTCTCTAGCTCCCCCTCACTACATTTTAAACTCTATCTCTTGCGCTTTTTTTAAAAATAACTAAATCCTCCCGTGCCCGCCTTTCAGCCACGCATCAAAACAAAACCAGGGAAGACTGAATGGTAATAATGTTGGTAATATTTTCAGGGCCACCCTCATGGCAGCGAGGCCAGATTAGAGTTCATTTATAACCCAAGCTTTTTTTTAAGGGGACTTTTATTGTTTAAGAGGATTGGGTAGTTTTAAACCAGTTAGCGGGTGAGCCCCTGTGGCCGTTTCATGGAAACGGAAACAGTCACAAAGCCAAAAAGCTTAGCCCTCTCTTGGCCTACTGTTTTATGTGATATGAATATGCTAGTATTGCATGCCATTGAGATAATGCAGAGGGAGAGAGCAGGGTGCAGACGAACGCGGGTGGGTCATAAACTTAGACTGAACTCTGTGACACCCACAGCACGCTCCAGCTGCTTTGGCACACTGCAGTCCGTATCAGAGCGCGTGTCTAAAGATGCCTGCGGGGCGCGCGTGTGTCGGAGAATCACTTCTAACATGCGTCTGAGGGCGAATAGAAATGTCTGTGAGCGGTGTGAAAGGTACATCTGTTGAGGTGTGAAATACTATTTTGTCGTCTTTCCACTGCCACCTCTCCGCCACTCTCCCCCTCTCTCTCTCTCTCTCTCTCTCTCATTCACTCGCCCTCACTCTGTTTCACTCGCTCTTTCTGCTCTGTGGAAGTGAAAAATGGAGTTGGTGATTAACTTTCCAACCTGAGGAGCATCAGAAACGGTGTGGGAGACGTCTGACTTGTTGATTGATTTTGATCTTTTTCCTCTTTCTTTCTCTCTTTCTTTCTCTCTTTCTTTCCTTCTTTCCTTCTTGTATTCCCCTCCTTCCTCCCTATCTCTCTCTCCCAGGAAGCTGATGTCGGTGTTGAAGAGGTATCTGGATGTGTCCAGCCGGGGGGAACAGTGCGAGCCCATCCTCCGCACCCTGAAAGCCCTCGAGTACATCTTCAAGTTCATCGTTCGCTCACGCATGCTCTACTCCCAGTGAGTATGTGTGTGTGTGTGTGTGTGTGTGCGCGTGCATCTGTGTCTGAGGATTGTCAACTTTTGCAGTGATTTCCAATTTCTGTCAGACACACGCAGATACAAACACAGACTATCAGCGGTGCACACACACACGCGCGCGCGCACACTGATAGCCCGGTGACACTGAATTGCTGGAGTAATTGTCTTTGACAGCTCTGCGAGAAAAGGCTGCTGATTACAGCACTAACGCCGCTAATAAGCATTGATGATGAAGTGCAGCGTCCAAATGAGAGCTAATGACAGGGCAGGGCTGCTGAATAGGCAGCCATCGATAGACCAGACAGACACAAAGTTACGGCAGCAGAGACTTATGACACCGCCGCGCTGCGCCGGGAGCTGCGCCATACGATAACTGTAAACACCATTTATAACCGCAGCACATAATTTGATGCTGACAGATCAGAGACGAGAACCACAATTGTCTTGAGTATCTCTCTGTGTGTGTGTGTGTGTGTGTGTGTGGAGGGGGGAGGGGGGCTCAGGGTGCTAGTGTGTGTGGAATCGGATGTTCATGCGTCACGAGGTGTTTGCGCATGAGAATATGTACTGTAGTGATTGGTGTGTGTGTGAGGTGTGACAGGTATGGGGAGTGTGCGGGGGGGGGGTATAAGTGTGTGTAGGATTGGGTCAGGGGGTTCGTTGTGTGTGGTGTGGGTGGGTGGCAGCAGGGGGGGGCAGGGGTGTGTGTGTCTTTGTTTGAAGTCCATTGGTCATCTGTCTGTTTAATCTTCTAGAGGGCATTGCGGGCCTTGTGGGCCTTGTTTGTTTGGAAATTTGTGTGTGTTTGTTTATTGATGTGGCGGGTTTGTTTATTTATTCATGGTGTGCGCGGCCACATAAGTGTGGATGCAGTAGTGGAGATGCAGTAGTGGACGTGTGTGTGTGTGTGTGTGTGTGTGGTGCATTCAGACATATACTTGCATGGGCACGTGCGCGTACACGAGCCCACACACATACATGTAAGAGTACTTGGAACTATGTGCGAGTGTGTGTGCGTGCCTCTGTGTGTATGTGTTTGTGATTGTGTGTGTGTGTATCACATTATCGCTCCAGTGCCCCTGGATTGACTGTGCTCCAGTCGCCAGCCTCCCCTGGGGATCGCTGAACCGATAAATCTTACTCTCCTCCTCTCTTTCTCTTTCCTTCTCTGTCTCTTGTCCTCTCCTATTCCCCCAACTACCTGCCGCAGACAAACTTAAAGGAACTCTGCATCTAAAGTTTGAAAATTCCCCTCCTATAAGGACTCGTCATGCCAATCAGGTATTCAGGGGAGGGACTGGCACTGTAGGTGCATCTGTACAGCTCCGCCATCAAGACTGGCAGTCATTAATAGTTAAATAGGTGGCATAGAAGATTTATTAGCTTGTCAAACTGGCTTCATGTTCATGCAAAGTCTATTAAAGAGTATGTGATGTTTACTTCAAAAATATGTTGGGTACAGTGTACTGGATTTTGCTGTTTCGTTCACCTTCTTTTTCTCCTTCACGCCCCATAACTTTTTTACTTCCCAGTAGTCTAGTTCATCAGTTGTTTCCGTTTCTTTTTTCCTTCCCCCGAGCACCTGCTATGCTCCATATTTTTCCTCCAACTTCTCCTCCCCCCGTCCTCTTTCCTTCCATCGCTCCCCTCGTCTTCAAAACTCCCTTCCTCTCTGAACTTCACTTCTCTTTTCATTTCTTTTCATGCCTTCTGCCCCTTACTTTTGAACTCTTTCTCGCCAGCTCTCCCTCTCTTTTGGTCCCCCACGATGAAATTGGGAGAGGGGCTATGGATCGGTCCCGGATTGTCCATCCCTCCGTCACATGCAATATGTCTGACGCCACTGGTCGGATTTTGACAAAACATCGGGAAATTAAGTGTCGTGAGAGGGAGGGGCACTACATCACTTGATCATTTGTTGACTCATCCATGTGTCAAGCTCAGTATCCAGCATTCAAAATTGCACTGATTGGCCGAGGGGGGAACTACAATTACAGCTCTTGAACAAGGTGACATATTTGTTACTGATTGGACGAGGGACTTCATCATTTGTGGGGGGGCGACGTATTTACTGTTGCCTTGTTCTTATTTTATTTCTCTCACCCTCCATTACAAATAGCCTTCCTCCCTCTGTACTCGCCTCCCTCTCCCCTTTTCTCATTTTCTCTCCCTCAGTTTCCATCTCTCTCTCTTCCACTCCCCTTTTCTTTCTTCATTTCTCCATATAACCCCTTTTCTGCTTCTCTCTCTGTCTCCTCTCCATCTGTCTCCAGTATTAGTTTGCTGAACTAGCATTATGTATTTGTGTGTGTGTGTGTGTGTGTGTGTGGATGAGTTGTAGCAACAGCCTATGGTCATCTCTAGCTGAGCTGGATTAAAGCAGTACTCTCCAGGCTGTACTATGTTATACTGTCCTGAGAACAGCCATGGGACACTTAGACAGTTTTATCAGATCAGCTACATTGGTGAGACGTGTGTGTGTGTATGAGTGCGTGAATGTGCGTGTGTGTGTGTGAGTGCCCATATGAACTGATGTTATCACACCACCCCCGACCCTGACACATCCGGACAACTTCACTCTAACACACACATACACGTGTGTGTATACACACACACACGCACTCACGTACATGCACACACAGGGCTGGTGGATTAAGCGGGACAATGCGTCTGTAATCATAACTGTACTCTGCAAAGAGCCCTGTGATAATACCTCTGTGTGTTACCGCCTAATCCCTCCCCCCACATGCTAAATACCCTGTGTGCCACATGCTAATCCTTCCCCCCCAGCACTCATAACTTCTATTGTAATTAACAGCTGCACAGCTCCACTGAATCACAGAGAGATAGGAGAGGAGACGGGGAAGGAAAGGGGCGGAGAGAGGGATGAAAGTTTGTTAGGGGTCCAGGAAGTCGGACTGAAGGGATGGTGAAGGGGTGTATGTGTGTGTATGTGTGTGTGTGTGTGTGTGTGTGTGTGTGTGTGTGTGTGTGTGTGTGATTACGGTGATATGGATTTTGTTTTTTTTAGTGCAAGGACATTTATTCTAATCATAGCAGTCAGCAATTTATCATTGTTTGTTTTACCTCGTCAACATAATACTGCATTGAGACTGACTATGATTGAATATACTGCATTAAATCATCAGTGTGTACTAGGTTAGCTCTCTTAGCTCTTTTGTTTTGGTGTCATACTCTTACAGGTTCATGTGAACTGAAATTTTGAAGTGAAAATATATATCTTAAAGCACATCCTGGCACTCATTGTGTTCATACTGCAGAATCATTTAGATTCCAGTGGAGCCATATCTTAATTTTCATAGATACATTGAAATGTATAATAGGTTGGAAAGAGAATGTGGCAGGTGGAAATCAAATGGCTGGTTATGGCCTTGGGGTCCGGACAAAATAAAAGTATTTTACTTGTGTGTGTGTGTAGCTCACTGTATACCACCAAATCTCTTTAGAAAATATTTCTAATATCTTACAAAATAGTTTCAGCTGCAAATTGGATTGTACCGAGTCAATACAAAACAGTTTTCCTTTATGAAATATAGCTTTTTGCCCGACACTCAGGCATCCTCAAATACTTCGCGTACACAGAGGTAGAAATAAGGCTGTTACTGGATATTTACATCAGACTTGAGCTTCGTCTCATCCTTGTTTTAACTCTTTGTCTCCTGTTCTCTCTCCACTTCCCTCTCTCATTGATAATGCATCTCTCCTGTTGTTTTCTTGTCTTTCAATTCCCTCCTGATTCACCTCCTCCATCTCTCCCTCCCTCTCCCTTTGCTAACCATCTCACGTCATGCTTTCTGACACCGTCTCATGCTTTCTCTCTCTCTCTCTCTCTCTCTCTCTCTCTCTCTCTCTCTCTCTCTCTCTCTCTCTGCTATTCTGTCATTGTCTCTTCCACTTCCTTTAATTTCCAGGCTGTACGAGGGGAAGGAGCAGGGGGAGTTTGAGGAGTCACTGAGGAGGCTGTTTGAGTCCATCAACAGCCTGATGAGGACTGACTACACCACCACGCTGCTGCTCAGGGTAATTGCACTCACTCACCCCGCTCCCATCCTCCTCCACCATCTCCTTTGCATCCTTCCTCTTCCACCTCCCCATCTTTCCTCTCATCCTTGTCCTTGTCCTTTTTCTCTTCTTACACCCTTTCCTCCCCCAACTTCATTGTTTCTCATCTTCCTCCTCATTTCCTCCTCGTGCTCATCCTCCTAAATTTGCCCCATCCCTCAATGTTCAAGGTAAACCTTCCCCCTCCTCTTCCTCCTCCTCCTCTTCCTCCTCCCTTCCCTCCAGCTGTCCGTGATCTCTCAATCTCTGTCTCTGACTACATCAGTATTCTGCTGCTTAGGGTCGTCCTCTCTGTCTGCCACCACACGCACAAAAGCATGTATACAAACAGACACACAGACAGACAGAGAGGCAAACAGACAAGTTCAGAGATCCAGACAGACACACACACACACACGCGCACACACACACACACACAGTTTTTAAAAAAGCAATCTTTTCTCACACTTCTGATGAGAGTCTATTTGATGGCAAAGTCACCTCCTATTCACCAACAGCTTACATTGGATTGCAAGACAATAACAGTAATTTAGAGGTGTTTGCTTGTGTGTCTGTGTGTGTGTGTGTGTCTGTGTGTGTGTGTGTGTGTGTGTGTGTGTGTGTGTGTGTGTGTGTTTGTCAGGTTGCCGCTCTGAAGTACCTGCCAACAGTCCTGCATGATGTTGAGAAAGTGTTTGACGCCAAACTCCTCAGGTGAGCTTACCCTTACACACACACACACACACACACACACACACACGCACACACACACACACACACACACACACACACTAGCCTCAATCTTATCGCTGACCTTGACGGACAGGATGTGTGGCCGCTTTCAGCTAAGCTCAAATTTCCCAGCATGCTTTGTTCAGTGTTCAGAGTGTCTTATTGTCCCCCAAACTTCCCACTTTGGTTGAGCCTTACCTTCTCTATTGGGGGATAAAAATGTTATCAAACTGACATGTACACAACGACACACACACACACACACACACACACACACACTGACCCCGCTCTGCAGCTCCTCTGTCTGCCCCTGAGTGAATTGGCAATTTCTCACACCACCTTTTGACCACACTGGGAAACCGACAAACAAAGCCCATTTGAACCTGTTCTTAAACCCACTTCCTCCTCTCTTAGCTTGATGCTCGGCCTCCTCCAGAGCAAAATGACTCGGAATGGCTTATTTAACCTCTGCTTGACCCAGAATTTAACATACAATCTACAGTTTAGCTCGGGTAATGACCACAGTGTACGTACCGGACCGGGCTGGGAGTTAGCAGACTGGAAAAGAGACATTTCAGCCGCTTTATTTGTCCTCTAGCAATTTCACAGCCAACCAATGATTCATTGTCTTTTCACGACCTTATTACTTTGTTGAAAGAAGATGTTAATTGATGTTTTCTTGACTTGGCTGGTTCCATTTCAAACCCCGTCTCCCTCATAATTTCTCTCCTAACCTTTGTGCGACCTGTGTGTGTTTTTGTGTGATTGTGTGTGTCTGTTTGTGTTGGCGGATCATCCGAATCTGCCAATTCAGTCCCTAGAGTGGCTAGGTGTCAACACAATGTCACAAAGGTGCTATCTGTAACAGCTGCCCCACAGACACACACACACACACACACGCACGCACACCCACACACACAGAAAGGTGATGAGAGGGAGCGTGTTTAAAATCGACACGCACACTCTTACTTTCTGTCACTCATATTCTCTTTCTGTCTGTCTCTCTCTCTCACACACACACACACACACACACACACACACACACACACACACACACACACATACACACACACACACACACATATACAGACTCACACTGGTCTTCTGCTCCTGTTTACACACACTCAGACATACCCACACACACACACAAATACACACACACACATATGCACACACATGCCCGCGCCATCTGAACTTGAATGCAAGGTCCCCATTGCATTCCTGATCAGAGTTGCCTCAGGCACGGTTTCCAAAAGCAAGCCATGTGAATTACAATTACTCTGCATGAGGTGGACATCAAAGCTTTGTCTCATCTCCTCCAGTCGCATCAGTAGACCTTCTACTCACCTGTGGTATGATTCACAGGGCAGTACAAGCACAGGCGCTGTCAGCTCTGCATGTATTTTATTTGCTCTGTGCGTCCTTCGGGGCGTCCATAGGGCATAGGCTGACATTTTTACGTTTTAATTAGATGGCGCTCAGATGATTAGCGGGGCTGATTAGTCTGCGGCGGGCCACCGTGCCACAGCGCGTCCTGGCGCCAGCTTACACACGTCAGAAGTCATACAAACCTTGTTGTTATTGTTCAGTTCCGGAGCAGAGGTGGTGCATTTCGTTCTTTTGCACAATTAATGAAAGTGCTACTCGAGTCTGCATGGCTTAATGCGAGGAGACAGAGACAACGAGCGAGACAGACAGAGAAATAGAAACAGAGGGTTTGCCACGCTCTGAGCATTCAATCTTTCTAAGCGGCGTCAGGGCTTGCAACCAGCCCGTTTAATTATTCCGATATTGAATTTGGGGCGGAGGATGACTCAAACTTGTGTCTTCATTAAAGTGTGTTTAGGCTTTGGGCTCATTTGTTTTCATGAGGCACGCTCTGCTCTGCTCTGCTCTGCTCTGCTCAGGTCTGCGTTGTGCTCTAATACAGCCATTGCTTTTAGCACATGACTAACTGCAGTGCTGCATGTTCAATAACCTTGTACATTTTTAGAGCTTGATTCAGTAATATGTGGTTGAACTTTCTTTCTTTCTATCTTTTCATCCAACATGGTAGAAATATGGAAATATGTTCATAATTACACCTAGGTTTATTGATACTGTAATATCCAATAACTATGTGCAATAATCTGTGGAAAAGGATTTTTGAATATCTATTGTGCTGAATGTGTTTTCATAAAACTTGTTGCTGCTGATCTCACTGATTATTATTACACACACACACGCACACACACACACATACACACACACATACACACACCCCTCATATTCCTGCCTCCATTCATCCCTTCCTCCCTTCCTTTTAACCCTGTTCTCTCTCATCTCTTTTTCTCTCTCCAGTCAGTTGCTGCATGACTTCTACACCTGTATCCCTCCTGAGACACTCCAGAAACAGAAGGTGGCCTCCATGACCGAGATCGTAAGCAGCCAACTCTTCCAGAGACAAGGTGCGTAAATTTCACCAGTTAGAGCCCTCGATACTGAGCAGCTGACCTATGGCAGATTTCAGGTGCATGTTGAACCTGCCACAGGTGCTAGTGCTCAGTATCAAAGCGATCACCAATGCTTTGTGTGTGAAATCCTACAGAGCAATAGCTGAATCTCACTTAAGGGCCAAGATCACACTAGAAGGTGTATTATACAGTGTGTAGTTCCAGTCTACAGTATGTAGACTGGTCAGAAAGCTGTTCACACTATGCTTTATGACCAGCAAGGGTGCTCTCTGCTCTAAGGGTGTTATCTTTATATAGCCCAGTGGATAGAGTGTGACGGTAATACTGCAAGGATAATGGTTCCATTCCCACTGGGGCAATCCGTAATAAAAATGTATTCACTCATTGTACAGTAGGGTACTTGGGATAAAAGCATCAGCCAAATAGAAAATGGCTTTTAAAGCTTTATTTTTTTTTACTGTAAATTACTCGGTGTAATCGGTATAAGCGCGTCATCCCTAGCCACATCACAGTAAAGAACATTTTCTCTGTATTTTTGCTGTAGCACACTAACAATTACAGTGCTGCTATGTTCACCCCCACTGACATTGCAATCAGTGCAATGGTCGGCTACCATCTTATTACAATCAGCACAAGTGGCACCTGTTAATGTCCTAACTCCACTGGGTAAAGGTTACATTCAGTCTCTCTATCTCCTATGATTAAACATTCTTGAGGTTACAATAACGTCACCCAAAATAGATATTCATCCAAACAGCCTGTGGCATATCTGGCGGCTGTTTCTGGTCCTTGTAATGTAGAAAAATCCCATGCGGAGTGTGTTGTGTTGGCATTCAATGGCCAGCCAGACTGAAAATGCCCATGAACCTTATCGCAAAAAAATAGCGAAGGAAATGAGCGCGCCATTCAGACCTCAGTGGCTGTTGGTGGTGAATATGGAGGAAGATAAGTGGTATCCAAATTACTGTCGCAGGTGATACCTGCTGTCTAGAAAAGGAGAATAGGAAAAATTACCTCACGCTTGAGGCAGATTAGACGGGAATGTTTTCGAAAGGCTGCAGTTCCACTGTCATGCTGCCTTTTCACACTATGCCTACTCTACATTCAAATGAGTTTGACTACATTGGATTTAATTGCCTGGAAAACATGGTTTTGACTGTATAATACCTTTTAAGTGCACTACACATCAGTGATCAAGCACCCTCCACCCATCCCAATCCACCCCCTAGTTCCATTCAGCCCTATTATGGCTGTCTAATTAGCTTGTAGTGGGCTGATAAGTGGTGGTTTTCCCCCTGCAGAGGGCCACACTGTGATGGATAGAGTGGGCTAATGCTGGGCTGCTGTGTAATACGGACTCGATAAGGAACGCCGTTAGCGGGTCTCCACAGTGCTAACTGAGGGATTGGCAATAGACTGTGAGTGAGTGCGGTGGACGGTGTTTGGTTTAGGACAGAAATCTGAATGAATGGGAGTGAGATGGACGCAGACATGGTCTATTCTTTGGCGCCTAGACAGAGGCACATAAGTCACAGATATCAGCGCTTGTGTGCAAACATACACATGTGTGCATTTGTTTCAGAGTCACTGATGAGGCTGTATCTGGTGTGTGTACTTTTGCATGTGCGTGCGTATGCAGCGGTGCATACTTAAAAGGGGGTGTGTATCGTCTTTGCCGTTGATGGTTATGGATGTTGTTTTTTGCTCAGTGTAGCTGTGGGTCCGCTCATCAGTCAGCCGCTGCCAGCCAAGTCGGTAGCCGGTCCAGGGCCCGGTCCTCCGGTATCGATCCCGGCTCGGGTGATTGATTCCCCGGGGGCCGAGACGGCAGGCTGGCCCCGCTGGCCAGCTGTCACCGTGCTCAGAGTCACACTCTGTCACCAGGGAAGGAGGCAGGCAGGGAAGAAAGAGATGAAAGGAGCAAGAGAGGGAGGGGGGATGACAGGGGGAGCGATGGGGAGAAAAAGAGAGATCAGGAAGGAGGGGAATGGAGAGGGAAGGAATGAAGGGCTTCATGCCAAAACGTTGTGTATCCATTTTGGCAATAATTCATCAGTCAGTATGTAAAAAACACAGATGACTCTGTCTGCCAACTACTTTGTAAGCAAAGGTCCTAAGATGACTTGTAGCCTCAACAGTAACCCATAATGTGTTTTGCATTCATGCCAGCAATCGAGAGTGTGTAACATTTTCATCAAGGGTGGAGGTCTCGTTTTGGAATGAAACACTTCAAATGCAGAAAGAGAAAGAGACGGAGTGAGACAGAGGTAGCAGAGAGACAGAGGGGAGGAGATGGGAAGAAGACAAGGGAAGATGGGGTGGGAGAGAGAAAGATAGAGAAATGATTAGCAAAGGAGGGAGACAGAAAGAGGCGAACAGGATGGGAATGGAGATCGGGAAAATAAGAAAGAGCAATGGCACAATGATTAGCAAAGGAGGGACACGGCCAAGGGGGATAAGTAGAGGGGAGGGAAAGATGGATGAGAGGAATGGGGAAAAGGCACAGGCTGGTTGAGAAGGAGGGAACAAGGGATTTGAGACAGATAAAGAGAGGAGAGAGAGAGAGAACAGGTAGATGGTGGTAGCGGGAGAGAGAACGAAATCGCTTGGGGAGAGCGAGAAAAAAAGGAAGGTTCCTGAGAGGGAAAGGGAGAGATCGGCCTTGTTTTGATATTAAACACTCCAGAGGTGATAAAAGTTTAAGGCCCACTCAATCAGTCTATCAGCTGACCGGCATCTCATTGGTCAGCCATACCTAGCCCTGCACACGCACACATACACCCCCCCCTTCTTCTTCCCTTCTCTGGCCCAGTGCTTATTTATTTATTCGTTCATTTATACATTCGCTCGTTCCATCTCGATCCCTGCCTCGCCAAATGAGGGCTGACACTCACTCTAATTGAGATGCATTTTAGCATTGGGATGCTAATCAGAGGGCTTGTATGCCAGGGCGCCATTCGTTCAGGAGGCTGAAATATGCAGGAGAGCTAAATTATACATTTATAACGGCTAATGGCCTCTGGTGTCCTATCACTGCACTGCAATACATATTTAATAGCCCTACCTGTCTGTCTGACTGTCTGCCTGACCGGGCTTGCCAAGCTCACTCTCTAGGGACAAATGTCAAGCCACTGACAGTCTGGGTGAGATGATGGAAGGGGTGGTGGTGTGTGTCTCCACTATTAGGTGGTGTGGCTATGTGAGACAGAGAATCACTTGCTTTTGTGCATGCGTGTTTGAGTAACCATCTGAAATCTGTGACAATTATAGATTACCTCCTAAAAACTGTAATCAGTTATGTAATTGTTTTTGTCCAAGGTAGTAATGTAATCTGATTACTCTTAGTCAGTTTTGCAGTACTTTGCCACCAAAGTCTATAGGATATGAAGTAACAGTGGGGCAATTCACAATTATAGAATAGAATTTAGAAGTGTTAATATCATCAATACCACAATCAAAATAATTTTACTGTTCCAGTAAAAAGGGTTCCAGAGTAATCCAAACAATAATCAACTAAGATTTTGAAAATTCTAATCTGATTAGCAATGATTACTATTGATTGTTTTTTTCAGTAACACTATTGGGTGGCATTTTTTGTAATGAGGTTTCTGTAATCCTGTCCATTTGCATTGAGAATGCTTGTATATGTGTTGTATGTATGACGTACCTGACTGTGAGGGAGTTACAGTAGCATGTGTTTTTCGTTGTGTCAATGCGGCATACTGCATGTTGGCGTGTGTGTATGTGGCCAGCCTGCTGATTTTTCCTGTCCATGTGCTTGGCTTTCTCAGAACCAGTTGCATCCATGGGCGATGTTTGAAGGGATTGGATTTTTTTCTCTTTCAAAAACGTTCCTCTGATTTATTCAGCATACGCTCCTGGGATTAAGGGTCTTGGCAAGCACATATTGTACACACACACACACACACACACACACACACACACACACACACGTGCACCCTGTCATATGGCTTAATCTGGTTTTGAGACAAAATTAAATTTACTAGGAGCATTACGGTTCAATTTAGGCAAATTATTATGCCGTCAGGCAATCACTGTGACAGATTGAGAGCATCAATACTGATAAAGAAAAAAAAGAACGTCAGGGAGAGCAGAGGGACAGAAGGATGAGTCTGTCATTTTGTTTGCCCACTCATTTCCCAAAGCTGGTCAAAGGCCCTGATTCAATCCACTAACCCTCTCATCCAGGCCTCCCTACTCCCCCTCCTCCATCTGTACAGCTGGAGAAAAGACTTCAGTCATGTCTCCGTCTTGTATTGCACATAAAACAGATTGAGGGAAAGCCCATACATTTTACTGTAATACTCTTGTAAAATAAATTGTTACAGCTATCTGTTATAGCTATCACTATAACATGACCCACAAATGACCCATAAAGAAACCCTATTCTGTTATAAATGGAGACGTTGATTGAAAAGCTATCTGGATCCCTACTTTATAGAATTTGCCAGCAATACATAAAAGAGTTTTTTTGAGCGTATCAGTCATATCAATCCGTATAAACAGCGACAATCTCATTACTTAAATTGCTTGCGTTTCACTGCAGCGTATTATACAGTATTGTTGACATTGTTCACGCCCACATCTATATTTCCCCTGCTGTGATTACTTAACAGATGCATGTCAATGGGTGATGAATATGGATGAGTGATGTACTGTACGGTTATTATTGTCAGGATTTAATCAGTGCTGAGTGATCTCAGCTGCCCCCACGTTCTGTACCAATCAGCATTAGTGACAGGTGACTTCGGCTCTAGCTATAATGATGCTGAGTGTGGTTTTTCTACATCTGGCTTCTAAGAGAGCTCTAGATGTAGAAAGATATTACAAAACAGGATCTGGCTTTGAATCCAGATTTAACCTGCTATCGCCATGCTGACTAAATCTAGATTCAAAGTGAGATCAGGCTGTTTTAATATCTTACTTTCAATAAATCTCCCTTTGAAACCAGATGTGAAAAGCTAGTGTTGAAAACTGGTATGGGAGATGTGTGTAGGGTTACCCTGAGGGTAAGCAAGTGTTTGCATGCGCCACAAGGGGATTGCGTTTATTATTATGTATTTCTCCCAGCCTATTTCAAAGCAACTGGTTGAGCTGTAATTTCAAAGCTGTCAGCTTTACGGCTGCTCGGGGTGTGTGTGTGTGTGTGTGTGTGTGTGTGCGTGTGTGTGTGTGTAACAGGTTGCCTGTGGTCCAGTAAGCCTCCATATGCCCATATGCTATAGCTGTGGTTTAATCTTTATATATATGGCCATATTATGAGTCAGTCACAGAAATGTGAATCATAAAAACAGGATAATCATCATGACTGCTGTGTCCCCTCCGGCTGTCACACACAGCTCTGCTCTGTTCTGCTCCGCTCTCTTCCCTTATGAACTATCTTGCTCTGTTTGGTTTTGTTCTCTCCTCTCTTTTCCTTTCTTTTCCTATCTTTTCCTCTCTTTTCCTGTCCTTTGCTTTTCTTTCCTTTTCTTTCCTTTCCTTTCCTCTTCTCTCCTCTCCTCTCCTCTCTTCTGCTCTCCTCTCCTCTCCTCTCCTCTCCTCTCCTCTCCTCTCCTCTCCCTCTGCTGCCCTGGCTTGCTCTAATATATTATTTTATGCTGCGTTAAGTTACATTAGGTTATGTTACATCACATTAAGTTTCATGTCATGCCATATAGTAACTGTGGTGAGATCATGCTCACAAATACCCAGCGGAAACTGCCTGCCACACCTGAATTACAATTATTAATGTAAATTGGGTCCAGGAGATGGTAACCTATATGTGTTCCAGAAGGCAAATTTGAGAGAGAGAGTGAGAGAGAGAGAGAGAGAGAATAGGGGTAGTTGCTGTCGTTCAGTGTCCGCAGTTGCAGCAGTTTGGGAGGTTGTGGATGAAAGGATGGAACAATGGAGGGATGGATGGGACTAATGGAGCAACGTGAATGGAGTTTAATCATTTTGGGAAATGCCTCTGTCTCTCACTCTCTTTCCATCTCATTTATATTCCGTTCCATCCTTTTGTCTGTGGGGTGATCCAGACAGAGACTGAATACAGACAAGGACAGGACAGGGACACAGCGGTCAGTCTTTCCCCACCCGTTACCCGTCAGTTCCCTTGGTATAGATGTGGTTTAACATAACTACAGATGGAAGGGAAACTATGTGAACAGCTTGGTGCAGTCAATGGCCTGCTTTCCGCTGCAGGGCCTTTGTATTATGTCTCTCAGTTTACCTCAAAATAACATTTGCTGCAATTCTGTTTAAAGCTTAATGATCCCCATGTGGAAACTGGGTCATTACAGCAGCAGAGAATACAATATAAGATAAGTTAGAACAGAGCAAATAGACAGTGTTGAAGATACTACAACAAATACTTGCAAAGTAAGAACAAATTGTAAATAATACGACAAATCAATAAATAAAGATTCACAGATTGATTTGTTATAGCTGTGCTCGGTATATCAACCAAGGTGGGACTTGAAAAACCAAGATCAGACATTTGCTCAACCAGAGCCAGCAGCTTCATGAAGTATTACTCCACTATTAGAGGAATCCGGGAATAAGAGTGCCCATCAATCAAAGCAATGAGATATTTTACCACAAAGCAATCGGCTAGCATTGATCTACCTTGGTTGAATTGATCAAAAAAGCTGTAAAAACTAATGCTGCCAACAGACTAATTGATCAATCAATTTAATAGTCATACAGAAGAAGGAGCAGGGAGGAACGAAGGGATGGAGGGGGAGAGAGAGGAGCAATTAGTGGGTGAGTCATAGAGAGACTGGCCAAGACAGGTGGAAAGAAAGAGAACGATGGCAATTTACACACTGTGTGACACATAGGGGACAAGGCCGAGTAAAAGCTGTAACTGAAAATTAAAGCTGGGTGTGAAAACTTCAGTCCCAGCCTAACTCCCGACTTCACTTTCATTAGTGAACAGTATCAACATGTACTAGATGCACATGTTAACCATGCTATATACATTTCTACTTAAATGCAGAATATGACAAACATACTCAATTCAGTCTGGACTGATGGACAAAATGAAAACATGTCTAGCATTACACTGTTCTTGATTGTTCTTGATTGCTTGTTAAACTACAGGTAGTTTAGCAATCTTTTTGTTTCCCTTTTTTTCTGTCTTATGTACTTTGGAGAAAACGTCAGACAGTACACATGTGTTGGTAACCATTGTATAAAAGCCATAATTCCCAAGGAAATCTTTTACTGTGATTATGGGCACTTTGGTGCTGCTGGCAGTAATTGGCTATGCCTTGTATCAATTCTTATCAACATTGTACCTAGAATCGCAGTGAACATTATTGCTATGTCACTCACTGGTGCGCTGCATCATCTATAACTTATCATCCTATGAGTTTCCGTATCGTTTTTCTGATGAGTACTCATTCACACAGGCGAGATTTTCTTTTGTACATTTTAAGTACACGTCGGAAAAATATTTGCCCACTAAACCATTTCCTGTCAGCATAATGAAAGAATCCTGCAGCAGCAGCTGTGGCAGCATCATTTGGACAAGTCCACAGGTTGAGAAGGAGAGGGGGTGGGAGAGAGAGAGAGAGAGAAATGGATGAAACCACTGAGACAAACAGACTGACAAAGAGACAGAGGCGTGGACAGACAGGCGCCGGGTTGAATACAGACGGAGGAAAGGTAGCACTTTAAATTTCAGATGAGGGTTTGAAGATGGCACAGGGGATAGGGCGAGGAGGGAGGAAGACAAATGAAGGACAGGGAGAGAAAGAGAGAGGGAAGGGGAGACACACACAGGAGACATGGAGAGATGAAAAAGCTGCTGAGAGAGACATTTAGCCATCAACAAGCGGGGAGATAGTTGGCTTGGCCCCAGCCCGCCTCTCAGCCCCGTAGATTTACTTGTCGCTGCGCCTCCAAACCTCCTCATTACCATCTCTTCTACCGCTCTATCTTCCCGTGAGCGAGGGATGACAACCAGAGGGAGGGATGGAGGAGAGAGGGACGGGGCGAAAGAGGAAGAGGCCTCTGATTTAGATGGCTCTTAGTAATTGAGATGGCATCTTATTACCATGTGCAATAGTTTATTGTGTTTGGCCGTCAAATGAAAAATGGAGCGGAGCAGGGATGAGTCGGCTGCTGAGACATCGCTGCTGCTGATCTCGCCCCCAGCGCTGGACTGCCAGCGCTGGGGGCTGTCCGCTCTAACAAACTCTGTAACACAAACACATACACACACTCAGACAGCCAGACACACACACACACACACATAAAAAATATATTCCTGCTCTTACAAATCACACAAGCACCAAAGCACCAACCCAACACACACACGCACACACACACATCGGCATGAATAATCAAAGACAGAGATTACAACAAGAGTAAACAGGCATTTGGAATTGAATATAGATGAGTACTTGAAGCTCTGTTGGTGTAAATTTTGCATCTGTGCGCGTGAGTGTGTGTGTGTGCCCATGTGTCTATGCCTGTGTGTGTATCAGTGTCTTTGTGCGTGCACCCGGTGATGGCTGGATTAGAAAATGTTCAACTGCATCCCTATGTCTGCCCCGAGGCTTTGATTTCCATTTGGCTGTCAGTGCGTGCTGGCCAGGCTTTCTTCCAGTGCATAGCTCAATCGGTGGTGCGTCATGGGCTATAATGCATAACAAACACCTGAGTCACACACACATGCACACGCACACGCAGACACACATACTCACCTGAGGAGGAAATGGAACATACAAACACAGGTGTGCACGTGAAAGTAGAACCATGTATGCGTTCACCAATGTTAATTTTAGCAGCATTTTGGATTTCTGTGTCAGTGGACCCAAATGCTTTAGATACATTTTTAACTATACTTTTTTAGTGTTTGTTTAGTTTTAGTTGGTAAATTTGATTGAAAATGTAGTCTAGATTTTGTCTCATCAATTTCAGTTGTTTTTTTCACATTTATCTGTTGAAGTGTCTATATTTGCCACAACTGGTCTAATATAGGTCTAGCTTTCAGTATTTCTCTGCATGAGGGAGGGATTTGCACTGTGTCTGTAAAAGCTGGTGTGAAACAACACAAGGGAGACCGAGAAAATGACAGAATTTGCATTAATGCTAATTCTCTAAAGTTGAAAAACAACCCAATCTGCTGTAATCTAATGAAAACAGCTTCAGTAAATCGAATCTTCCATTTGCCTGCACATTCAGATTGGGCCAAAGTAGGCCTGGACCTTGAAAACTGCTAGTGTGGTTAGTTTTTTCATTATTCTTGGCTCCTGCGCTGTGAAACACTAAGACTATGTAAACAAAAAGTGCACGAGGCATCAGGTGAGAGGACACCTTTTCACCCCTCCACCTGCTCTCCATTTCATTATCTCTCACCTGACCATCCGACACCTAGAAATATCAGCTGGGATTGTTTCTTACATCAATACAAAGAAAGAAGCAGGTGGTTTTGGGGTCATTTCACCAGGGAATGGAGGTACCCACAGGTTTAATAGTACACCCAGTTACCGGAAGGCAGTTGGATCATTTCCCAGGCCTGTATACTCTAAAATAGTGCTATAAAACAAGGCCCATTGTTTTCTCCAGCTGAGAGGACAAAAGATGATGAATTTCTGCTCCATCGGATAAAACAGATTTAGCAGCGTGACTATTCAAATACAAAACTGCCAGCATCTAGAACACATCCTGTACCTTGCTAAGGGGCACGAGTGGATGAACAGATAGCCTCCCAGTTTCATGTTCTCCAGTTCTTTCTTTATGCTGATAGACAATAGTTTCAGGGGAACATTGGCAAGAACAATCTTGGTTCATTAAAGCTGGGTGCCCTAAGACATCTGTTGAACATCATTCTTTTTCCCCCTCTCCCTTTCTCTTTTATTGTCTTCTGGTCTTCATACAGTAGATTTCTATGCCTTGCTACTTCCTTTATCTTGCTTGTTTGTCATCCAGTCTTTACCCCATCTCTCACTTAACCCTCCTTCCTCTCTATGCTGTGCTCCCTTTGCATTCCCTCTACCTGTGGAGAATTCTACTCCTCCTCCTCCTCCTCCTCCTCCTCCTCCATCTCAGTGTGGGATTGAGGGCGTTCTGTGACTCATGCATTTCCTCTGTCTCTCTGTCTCTACACGTGTGTACGTGTGTGTGTGTGTGTGTGTGTGTGTGTGTGTGTGTGTGTGTGTGTGATGGAGTGAGTGTTGTGACGAGGGTCTACTCAGCAGGCCTATAGCCTTGGCTCAGTTAATAATGGAACTAACGAGCATCAGCCCAAATGAGCTTTTAATGGGCTCTGTCTACCTGCGGCTAGAAAGACAAGGGTGGGGTGGAGGAGGAGAGGAGAGGAAGAGAGGAGATGGGGGGTCAGAGAGATAGGGGGTAGGGGTGGGGGTGGTGAGAGTCACTAGGGGAGGATAAGTAAGACAGAGAGGAGAAAAGAGAAACCTTAATAAACTATGAGCTAATGCTTGATATCAATCATAGGTTTCTTATGTTATTATAAATATTTGTAACTGAGTAGTACATCATTAGCAGCCTAATGACAGTTAAAAGTTTAGATCTGACTCATAAGTAAAACATTGTATAGCTAGTACATCATTTGTACATCATTACCCAATGTTAATAGTTGATGTTAGTGCAACCTACATACAAACAGTCCAAAAAAAGGCCCAAATCAAAGGCAACAGCAACTAGATTGAAGGGAACTTATGATGTTTATGACGTTAGCTAATGTTAGCAGTCAGCTACTTAAAGGGAAAACTTCGCCGATTTTCAACCAGCATTTTATCATTACAATATGGGTAGTATATGCAAATGAACAATGTTTAACTTCCCTCCATGTTGCCTGCACCCAGAGCTCCCCGCTCATTTGCCGGGTGACGCAAAATGCGTCATCCGGTGGACCATCGTACACAATTTGACTGAGTTGGTCATAAAACATGGCCGCCATGTGAATAAAGCAAATTGCTGCCACTGCATCATTATTTCTATCTTTCCTTATTCCTGATAGAAACAGTCTTACTGTCCTTTATAAATGTTTATTAGACTATGATTTGTTGTAACTGGAGACAAGGGGAGCAAACTATTTTATTAATAGTAGCAAACAATTTCTGAACACATTTATGGCACATTCATAAGGGATTAGGACAAGTTAAAGTAAAAATGCACCCGCCGATACTCTTACACTGTTAGATATCATACAGTAAACTGATTATTTTGTGATGAAGTGTTGTAATTTACTTTTTTGGTGTACCCACTTTCCCTCAACCTGCCTCATCTACTTCTACTTCACTTAGTGATTGCATACAATTCCCAGAATGACTTTCAACAACCTCCAGACAAGTGGCCTTAACATTAACATTCATAAATAATCTATCAAGTGTTTAAGCACTCTTTGTTAATTATAAATAAATAATTTATACATCATTTGTAAAAAAAAAAATACAAAAATAAAAATTATGCAGGCCCCTGTAGGTCTAACTACATACACATATACATATATTAACATTAGGCAATGAAATGATTTTGCAGCAATAGTGTTCTTCATTTATGAATCTGATTCAAACTTTAACTAATGGCATTACTAATGATGTGTGTTCCCGACTTAACTAATGAATCAGCTAAAGAGGGGGATGAAACGGAGCGAGATGGGAGAGAGAGAGAGAAAGTGGGATAGTAGTGATTGATGTGTTGGCTGTCTGGCTGACAGAGCAACAGACATGTGAGGAACTGTAAATAGAGGCTTGATTGATAATACTCCATCATGCAGTGTGGGGTTAGAGCTGAATTTCTTCTTCAGGGTGCAGTGGCATCATCACTCACTGTGTGTACAACTGTAAATCTGTCTCCATGGCTGGAGTACTGACTGATGCACATAACGGTCCCAAGTGTAAGTTTAGCTTTTTGAGGCTTTTTCGAGTGCAGAATGATATTAAAGTAAGGTCAAATCTTATGATATTCATCTCATGACTGTTTGTGTGTTTTGATTTAAACCTGCTGAAGCGTTCTCATGGTTAAGTGCTTGCCTGAAGGGAAAGGTCGATGTACTCTGCTACTATATTTCCTCTTTATTCTCTCCTGTTCACATTACTTGATGAAAAAACCCACCTTTCTCACAAAGAACAAAAAAAAAGCATCAACCTATTGTACTGTTGTGTGAAAATCATGTAACTACAAATTCATTCCTTATACTTAGTTCTATGAAACCAATTTGTAACCCAATGCATAGCTTCCAAAATGAAAGGAAATCAATGAATACCAGACAGTTTTTCTCTGAGGTTAGACATTTTCACCTGTCAGCAGTGACTGTGTGTGTTTTTTCTTTGTTTTTGTGATATTTGATCGTGTGTCTTTTCTCCCCTCTCAGAGTGCCGCGATGTGCTGTTACCCATGATGCTGCGGGAGCTGAGCGGGGCGCTGGCCAGCATGGCTGACGGGCCTCATGATGAAAGGAGGAACAGCCTGGAGCTGCTCAACAACATCCTGGAAGTCCTCAGCAGGGACAACGTGGTGAGACACCTGGCAGCAGACCATCATTTCACTTTGGTGGAGCACTTTCATTCTTTTAGCACACATGCCTCCATTGGACTTCATGACCAGTCAGCCACCACTATTGGCCACTCTGATCACACTCACTTGCGTAACTTTTGTCCTGTAAAAGTCATGCTGCTATAACACACAGACAAGCACAGTAGACCCATGTGATATTATTTCATGGTTTTCCCTGGGTCACACTTTCCAAGAAGTCATTTTACCTGTGAGTTCAATAAGTCTCTCAAAATCTTTGTCTATCTTTACTGATGGAGATGGATACTCAGAGATAGTGGAATCACACAGAGAGGCCACTTGCATGCACCCCGACTGAAACAACGTGGACGGATGCATAGGCAAATAACCAAGATACTGTCCACTGGATGCTTACAGTTGAGCCGGAACAATCAATAGAACTTCACGGAGACTGAAGAGAAGGCTATTCCCTGGGGCTGATACCAAGGTTGATTTTGAAGATGGCATTCTTCTGAGCTGAAGTTACAGAATGCCTCTCCCTTATAGAGTATTGATTTTCAGGAAAGTGTAAGGGGAAACGAGAATTTTCCAGCCCACCACTGCACTTGTTAAATTAGAAGAAGCGTCCTTTATTTGTGAGCATCACAGTCAGCCTGTGAGCTCTCCCTGACCTCGGTGCTACCCTCCTGGAGCGCGTCTCCCAAAGAGGAAAGTCTGTAGCCTTAAGCTGTTTTGCCTTCAGTCATTCAATCGTGCAAAGGAAGCAGCCCTTGACCAATTAGAAGCTAATGCTTGCTGCTTTGTGTTACTCTAGTGAAACAAAATCCAGTTACTAATACACACACGCACACACACATGTAACAAATACATCATCAATATCCAACCCAGGGCTTGTTAATAGCTCTTGCAATTTGTTGACAGGCTGCCGAGCCTTTGAAGTGAAGGTATGGCTTTTTTTTTTTGGGCTTTAGTTATTTGGATAGCGCTAATGAAGCATGAGCCAAGAGTGGAGAGACAAGGAGAGAGGAGAGAGAAATAATGAATGGAGTGGAGTGAATTTGATGAGGTGAATTTATGTCAGTCAATAGAAAACGAGAGAAGGCGGAGGCAGGTGGTGAGAGGACAAGACAGACACAGATACATGTGCACAGTACAAAAACACACACACACACACACACTGAAGCCATATAAAGAAAGCAAAAGCCTTGTATTGGGGTGTCAGATTCCATTTTAAACCATACTCCACATCAGTCTAGCTGTACACACACACACATACACACACACACACACACACACGTACACATTGCATTGCTACTTGTTCCTTGTACCTCTAACCCTAAAATTTCTCTTTCAAAGTGAGTTCTACCTAAATAAGCTCTGATATTGAGTTCTAATCCTCAAAGTGCTTCTTTCAAGTATAGCAACAGAAGCACACATCTACACACACACACACACACACACACACACACCCACACCCACGCACAAACTCACACATCTACTTTGTCTAGTGTGTG
>NW_027284109.1:0-19734 GCF_046629955.1 Centroberyx affinis | reverse complement strand
CTTTTCTTAAAACAAGTTTGATAAATTCACTTGTTTCCAATGCTAATTTAGTAGAATCAAGTTTGATTTTCTTGACAGTTGTGCAGTGATTTGCCTTTTTTCTGTTTTTAATTCAGGATATTCGCACTCATTTCTGGAAAATTCCTGAAACAAGTGAAGCCAGATTTGGCTCACACCTCTGGCAGAATTTTCCTCTTGGTTTAAGAAAAGAAAAATAAGATTTGCAGGTTGAATATGAGACTAAATGACTCGTATTTTGCAGTGTGTTTAGCTCATATCTCCACCCTGCCACTCACACACACTGCTGACAGACTGGAGGAGGACTGGGAGGGGGACATCCACTTTATACGCTGTGGACTCTCGCTCTCTGGAGTTTATTAACCTGGGCTGCTGTTTGGGTCAGTAGATTCTA
Source organism: Centroberyx affinis (assembly GCF_046629955.1). NCBI lineage: Eukaryota > Metazoa > Chordata > Actinopteri > Beryciformes > Berycidae > Centroberyx > Centroberyx affinis. Next base: position 19,322 of record NW_027284109.1, on the reverse strand, counting down.
CGCAAATGCCTCTTCTAACCAGTTTTACATCTTTATTTATACCATTCCCTAGTGTGGATATATTGTGCAGTGCTGTGTGTGTGTGTGTGTGTTGTGCCTCTTGACATTTTACAATAACTCTATAGACTCTCTGATTTGACCCGACTAATCAGTTCGTCCAGAATGAGGAAAAAAAATAATGAGCTGTCATCCGGAGAGACAGATCCAGAAAGACTTCAGCTGTTTTCTGAGTGAAAATGAAGCAACTAAAACTAAAGCTGTGTGCAGAGTGTTGGCATTAGAAGAACCTGTATACCAGCTATAATACTTAAAAAGTTCAAAAGTTTTAGCTTACTTCTGCACCAGATGGGTGAGAAAACACAAGTGTGCCAGTGCCAGAATATTTAGACAATTACAGGAAAGTTTGGACTTTTACTTTTGCAAACCTTTCTTGGAGGCAGAGCTGCTCTGGAGGCAGAAATAATCTCATTGGTTGAGTCGAACCTCAGTGGGCGGAGCCAAAGAACCACGGCTTTCCTGGTTAAGACCCAAGAACTTTGTCGCATGTCATCCCTCTCCCAGTCTGTCCTGTCTCTCTCAACTCTGAACTGTCTTAATGCAGCGGTTCTCAACGTGGGGGTCCGGGGACCACCAGGGGTCCTTGAGGGAGTTCCAGAGGGTCCCCACCAAATTGATGAATTGTTAAACTTCAGCATTATTTCATTTACAAGAAGTGAACACAATTAGAGAATGTAGAAGAATGACTGTTCTGATCATAGTTTCTCTGTTATCTCTCTACCTGCAGTACAGATAGTCATGGAATTCTGGATAAAATCATATCTGACAATAAAAATAATGGGTTCAAGAGACAAAATCTCATCCAATAGGGCGTCTGTGGTCCTAATGTGGACTAAATTAGAGGTCCTTGATATGAAAAAGATTGAGAATGACTGGTCTAATGAATCAGATAAAACAGGACATTTCTTAGTCTTTCAGATGACTTTATTGAGGTATTTCTCAAGGAAGAGAAAGGCAGGGGAGGAGGAGGAGGAGGAGGAGGAGGAGGGGGAGGAGGAGACGTAAAATAGGCTATAGGGTTGAGTAAAGCTAGATCTGCTAAAGGTGATTTATATTCTCCTCAGTCTGCAGAGCTGCAGTGTGGCAGAATGAGCTCACGGCAGCGGTGATGATATCTTGCTAGTTACAACCCAGCAGGCTAATTTTGTCCGTAGGTCTAAATTCACACTGAATAATTAGGTACTCCTCTTAACCTTTGTGAGTTATGATTATTATTGTTATTCACAGAGCCAGACAGTGGTTGGACAAGGGGAAGGAAATGGAAATTATTTTTAGTTTTTAAATTGGTCTTTAATTCAATTCCAGGAGGCGTCAAAAAGCTCTAAAAAAAAGTCTTAAGTTTGGCTTTCTGAAACCTGCAGCGACCACTCCCACTCAAAATTTTTACATTTTCAATATTGTTTAACCAAATATATGAAAAGCAAATGTTGAGGCAGCATTGTTTGCCAATTTTTTTTTTTTCCACTAGGTTTTAGTTGTTTACCAAATGCTGCTGTCATTCCTGTGTTTGTTCCCTGGTTTCAGGCCGTTTTCTTGTCTTTACAGTAAAGTCAGTAGCAGTTTTTCCCCGAGGGCAGTTTGTCTTGCACAGTGAGAGAGCCAGCAGTGCACCAACTAGACTGTACATACATATACATACCATGCAATGTAAGGGATGTTAAAAGTTAATTGTTTTCAAAATGTAAGGGTAGTTGGGCCGAAGATGTTCGGACAAAGCCGAAACTTAAGCCATGCAGCCTCATTAAGTGGCAGTTTGCACCTGAACCGTCTGCTACTCACGATCTAATGGAAGATAAAACATCATTAGTTGAGATCAGGCACATTACCCCTCGGTGCTGAAACCGGACGATACGTAACACCCCTGAGGAAGAGCGACTGTGTTCAATCTGCGGCTTAAATGAGACTGAAAATTAAAGTCACTTCATGTTTTATTGCCTTTTTAAGTGCCCTGATTTGAGAATTAAGTTGTGCGATAAGCTAATTAACTGTGATTCATTTCTGATGGAGGATGGTCAAAGACTCGAATACCGTTTTAGTACGGGCACTTCTTCTTCTTCGTCTGCCCTAAAAGTATCTGGATCTCAGAAGATCTCCCGTAAGAGCTACAGCAACCACCAGACTTGCAGACGCAGCAGATCCAAAGTCTAAAGAACAGAACTTTCTAAACACACGTAGATTTTGATCACGGCAGAGAAAAAATTCCCCGTAGGAAGAAAATGATCAAAGTCGAAATGTTTGTGGAAACCTTCGCCCCAGTGGTGGAATGACCTTCCTATCGCAGTTGTTCCCCATTTTCCATTGCAGACTGGAAACCCCATCTCTTCAGACTCCACCTCACCTCCACCCCCTTCCCCGATTTAATTTAAAGCTCTAAATTGGAGAAATGACAAAGCATGAGAAAAAGTATGGATATTGACAAAGAAAATATGAACGGACACCGTCTTACCAGGAACACATGCTGGGGGGGGTCTGGACTGTTGGTGGGCGTACCATCTTCATAAAGTTCAAAAAGTTTATGTATGCATGCTGGCACTGGTCCAACTCTGGTGAAATTATAACATCTCAATGCTTAAAAATCAAAATGAAATAATTCATTTCAAGGAGAAACTTTGTATTGCAGTCCTTAAACTGACAATTTTTGGTGACTTGAGAATTTTATGAGGATGTTTTAGCTAAAAATACTTTCTTTATGTTTTCATTTAGCCAGTGTGTGTGTGTGTCTGTGTGTAGCCAATTTTGGATAAAATATTAATATTGTCAAGGAGCTACGTACCTTTTTAGAATTCCAAATCTGTGGTGAAACCTGACATCTAATGGTGAAATCTTTGGTGCCAGGTGATATCACCTGCTATAGAGTACAACAGGTGGTGACATCATCTGGCACAAGATCAGCCAATAGCAGATGGCTTTTCACCAGTCGATGTCAGGCTTCACCACAAATTTGGGTTTGGGGTTTAATTACTCTTTAACAAAAGAAAGTTGTGATAACTGAAAAATGTTAATACCCAAAAATAAAGATGTATTCCCACATCACAACCAGTTTATAAATCTTAGCTCTGATGCTAACGATGAACTGGATGGATGAGAATCCTCGGGTGACTCTAGCTAGCTAGCTAGCCGGCTAACCGCATGTGGTAACTAAACTCTCCCAACACACAGGAGCAAAAAAATCACCCATTGCTACAGTGGGCAGAAAGCTGAGAGTGAGGGAGAACTAACCAAGCACAAAGTTGAAGCTGAATAAAGATGGAAACACCAGTCATGAAGGAAGGGAGAAAGACGTGTAGTTTCCTGTATTAGGGAGACTGAAAGAGAACCACCAAACTACTCCATCTTCCCTGGGAATGAAGCTTTCCACTAATCTCATGCCCGGGCTGTCTCTCTCTCTGCTGTGTGTTTTGTACACAGTAGAGATATTTCTGTCAAATGATATACTTTGGTTTGAGCCAGCTGATGAATTAGACACTGTAGCTGCAATTACATGGCAATGGCGGAGGCGGTATTAGCTCTCCTTTAAAAAGCACTACAGTTTGTTTTATTTTTGTGCCAGCAGTCATGTGGAGAGTGTGTAGGTGTCGCCTTTTTTTTATAAATAGTGGGTATACTGTATTTTGGAATGAAACTCCAGCGACTCAACATTTAGTAACAGGAGCTCGAGGGTTGGCAGAAGCTTAATGGTTTCCAGTTTGAAGTCTGGATGTTAGTTTGTCACCAGTTCCCTCTCCTATCTGTGATTTATACGTTTTGTGTTATTACTGTCAGCAGGATTTCAACCCAAGCCGAGGAGAGTTTCTAGTTGAGATTCATGTTCCAAAATGAGAAATATCTACCTTTTGAAAAAATTAAAACCTACTCTTATCATTTTTAACCTTATAGTGGGTAAATTCCGTTCTTGGTTGACAAAATAACCTCAAAGACTGGATCATCTATAGTTCATCTATCATCTATAGTTTAGTTTATCTATCATCTCTAGGTAAGACATATTGAATCAGCTTCAGGTAAAAGTATTTTCTTTCCAAAATGAGTTTAGAAAATGAAGTCTAAACTACACCATCTCTTCTCTCTTTGCTGCTTCTCTCTGTGCTTTGATACTAGTTTTTCCACCATGCCCTCTCTTTTATCAGTGACTTACACATTCCTTTGCTGGTGTGCCTACTTCTTTTTTGTTTTTGTTTTAATGAATATCTGTGCCTTGAACCATCTGAGGACTTAACGCTGGGGACAGATCGCATGTTTTTCAAGCCCGACTTGGCAAACGATTTGACATCGGTCAGAATCAGCGGCGGTCCAGGATGGTCCAGACTCAAATCTCTCTCCTTTGATCCCAATCGGCAACATTAACATCATTAAATCAAACACTACATTTTTATCAGGGCTCGTCTTTGCGTATAACCCTGCGGTGTGCGCTCTTCAAAGACTCAAATCTTAACAGAAAGAGGAGAAAAATACGGAAGTGTGAACACAAGATCCGACGTGAGCGATGGCTGAGATGGGAAAGAAAAAGAAACCTGAATGTCTTCTCAATCAGATTGGGTTCATACAGGGCTTAATATGGGCTGCATGTTTGTTTTAGTATGGAAAATATAACGGAAAAAATACATTCTTGCGATTCTCTTTTTTTTTTTTAGTCTAAAGTCTTTTGATTTGTGCTCCTCAAAGAGAGCGGCTGTTCTGTGTGTGTGTCACAAGAGACTGAAAATCTGCAAATTTCTGTTGCTAATCTTTCCATTGTCACTTATGATCTGGAAAAAATTGTAATGTGTCCCCAGCTTCAGTCAAAACCTGGTGAGGAGTTTCGCTCTAAAAATGAGATATCCAGCATTTGTAAAAACTCTTAAAAAATGACTTGATAGCACTAAATGAAAACAAATGAAAGGTGCTTTTTTAAAGGACAGTAGGGAACCTTAGCGCTTATGACACACTTACAGAGCGGATCCTCTATATATTCAATTTTAGACATATTGAATGATGAATTAATGATTCCGGTGCAGACCCTTGCACTTCTTACAAGAGATTGCTTTTATAATATCGAGGGATCAAAGCTTTCTTCTTTGGGTAAGAGCGTCGGGTACATTCCTAAAAAGGGCTGGATTTTCTTTCCCAGAATAGATCTATTGCGTCTCTCCGTGTGGTTTCCATGATGGAGGCTTGAACCGCTGCACTTCACACCTCTGTGCTCCTCCATGGTTGGTTTTTGGAGAAGTCTCCTCTCTCACTGATCCTGTCGCCGCCGAGCGAGAACATGTGGGAATTAAACGCCCTCAGGCAGCTTGCTCAGTGAATCAGCTCACTGGAGTGTGTGTGTGTGTGTGTGTGTGTGAGAGAGAGAGAGAGAGAGAGAGAGAGGGAGAGAGAGTGTGTGTTGTGTTTGTGCATGTATTCCTGTGTGAATTTGTGCGACTGTTAGGGCTTGCGAGTGTGTTTGGTTTGTTTGTGCATGCGTTGATTCCTGTGTGTGTGTGTGTGTGTGTGTGTGTGTGTGTGTGTGTGTGCGTGTGTGTTTCGCAATATCCCCCAAGGCCAGATGACTGGCCTACATCACAGAGCTGTGAAATGGAGAGGGTCGCATCTGCCCAGTGTGTGTGTGTGTGTGTGTGTGTGTGTGTGTGTGTGTGTTAAGATGCTAAGACACAGCTGGTGTGACACTCTCCCACCTGTGAACTGCAGAGTTACACCCCGAGTTTAAAATGCTGCTGCCTGTTCCAGCGGTCTCAGGTCGCCCTAGGGTGTCGACTGAGGGGTGTGGATGGGTGGCTGTATGTGTGTGTGTGTGTGTGTGTGTCCTATAAGTAAAAGTACTGGTGTAAAAATCTACATCAGTACAAGTAAAAAGTGTCTGATTTAAAATGTCCTCAGAGTAAAAGTTCCTGAGTTCCTCTTCAGAACAGAGAACGTTGTCGGCTGTGATCTTTTCCATGTGATTCTAAAATAAAATAGAAGTATAAATAAAAGGAGAGAGTTCAAACTGGATTCTTTTCACTGGAAACATTTGTCTGATATCAGACAGAACTGTCAACTCGTTCCACTCCGTTTCCATCTTCAGTCTGACATTGCCTCCGCTCTGACAGATTTCCGTGGGGGAGGGGGATTCAATTTTCCCTAGAGACCAACGTATCCCCCTGAATCTAACGTCATTTTAAGTCGACACTGATGCTTCACAGCTTCCTTGATTCGGTCCTCCATTAGCGCTATGGCAATGGAGAAATAACAATCGATATTTGCTTCTCCCGACCTATTTCCTCAAGTACCAGAGGGGCAAGTTGGGGCAAATCCAGTGAGGAGAACGCAAAAACCATCTCCCCTTTGAATAAATGCCTTCTAAGCAGAGTGCTGTTCGGATTTCAAAGTAATTGGTACTTTTAATCAATTTCGAACAGCTTCGAAAGCAGCGTCTATCTTGTCTATAGCGGTCGCCATTGTTGTTATTACTCCTCCTTGGTTCCGGCGCACAGCTTGACAACAGCTTGACGACGGTGTTAGTCCCGCCCGTGGCTCTGATTGGCTAATCGTTAGTCCCCCCCCCCCGGCGCTCATTGGACCGATCATTTTTCAACCGAGAAACCGCCGTTTCATGTCACGATGCCAGACCAGGATCAGTCAACTGGGTGGAGTGGGCGGAGTCAAAGGTCTGGACCCAGGCAATGGAAACATTAGAAATGACAAAATAAAGTGCAGAAACAAAGTAAAGTCAGAGAGACACACAATCTGTTCTGTGATGGATGGGATTTAAAATGGACTGAAGGACAATACTCCAGTGAAACTTACACAAAGTACACAAAAAAGCTACTCAGTTACAGTAACTTGAGTAAATGTAATTACTTCCACTCTTGGTTATTAGCATTTGGTATCATCTTTTTCATCTTTGTGCTACATGTTTTTTTTCTTGTGAAGAAATGAATCCTCACGGCCTCTTTGCCACTGGGAGCTTCCCAGTACAACCACAGTGTGTACTGGAACAACTGGGGTTAAAAGATAAGGCCGGTGTTTTTTTTTAATGCATCGCTTACCGTCAACAAATCCTATGAAAAGTCTCGTCCATGTAGCCGGTGCCCAATGCAGCCATGTCCCAGCAGCCATAGAACTCTTAAAAAAACAATTAAAAACACGTCAAAGATCACGATGCACCGGGCCGGCCGACTTTTTCCTCAAACAACTTAATAAGCCGGCCGTAAACACGTTTTCCATCTCAGGAAAGTAGTTCCGTAGCACAGAAAATAGTCCCCGGCGTAATGACGAATTTGTTCCCATTTGAATTTGATTTGGTAATAACTACAACAGCCTGACTTTTCATGGTAACAGTTAGCGATTTTTAAAATGTAAACTATGTCTTTGTGAGCTGTGTTTAAAGGGTTTTATCTTACAATTGGAGCCAATGACTTCCGGGTTGATGGCTAAAAACGGTACGTGGGAAGTCAGAAAGTAACGGGAGTAGAGCAAATGCATTGTTGATTTTGTTATTTTCATATGATTTATTGATGGTAAGCAATGCATTAAAAAACACCAGTGTTATCCTTTAAAGATTAAATGCCTTGCTCAAAGGCAGCTTGAGGCTGGTTCATGATATTTGTGCAGTTTCCCAGCCAGTCCGCCTTATAAGCTTTCCTCTGTAACCTTACTTCTGATTCCTCACCAGTTTGTGTCTTTGTGTCTTTGCGTGTGTGTGTCTTTCCTCTCACCAGGCCGTGCGTGTGTGTGTGTGTGTGTGTGTGACATGGCGTCGCCCGCCGGAGACGCGTGATCGGACATGGAAGCCGTCAGTCAAGCCAACGCCTCGCAGGACGAGCTCCGCCTCTTCGCCCCGTCCGACGACGACCCCGGCGACCCCGGTTACCACGACTACGGCTCCAGCGCCGGGGCCGGCCCCTCCCTGCTGCCCCCGCCCGTCGACTTCGAGGGCGTCAACTTCCCGGAGGATCCCATCAAACTGCTGAGCGTCCAGGTAACAGACTCTAAAGCGGCTCTCAAGCAGCAATTTTATGCTTTAAATCTGAGCCCGAGTATTTTTGATTTATGACAAATTGATCTCGATGCCTGTGGAAAATGGGGTGCTGTGTGTGTGTGTGTGTGTGTGTGTGTGTGAGAGAGAGAGAGGGAGAGAGAGGCTCTTTCAGCTAAAATAGGATAAACAGAGGGTTCTTAATATTTTGGAGGATTGGGGGGAAATGGTACCATAACACAAAATGGGACACACACACACACACACACACACACACACACATTTTTCTCCCTCTTCTCTCTCAACGTCACTCTCTTTTCTCCCCCGATCAGAGTTACTTTAAGCTCAAACAAGCTCAAATCAGCTTTTTTTTTTTTTTTTTTATCTGATAATAGTCGGCCATTTTTTTTTTGTCTGTCAACTGTTTTTTTGTTTCTGTTTTTTGTGTCACTCCTAGCACAAATATTTGTCGTTGCGTGTGGTGACAAGAAGAGCAGAGAAGAAGAAACCCGGGAGGAGAGCCTGGGCAGATGCTGTTAGACAGAAAAGTTGTTAGACAGAAAAGTTGTGAGACAGAAAAGTTGTTAGACAGAAATCCGACAATCCGAACAGTCAGTTACAGAGGTTATACTGCCACCTGTTGGTCATTTGGAATAACTGCTTATATATATTTTTTTAGTGATAGTATTCAGTATAAATTTGAATTTTATATAGATTTAATAAAATAGCTAATGTTAATACTATAACAACCCCAATAGTGTAAAGCATAACAGAACATTTACTAACTAACTAAGTAATACCCAAGAACTACAAATAAATATTTAATTTCAGCATTTTTTGTAAATATTCGATTGAGACACTGGACATTTTACAGACAGAGCCAGAGAGAGAGAGAGAGAGAGAGACCTGAGTCGTTACTATGACGACCGGCGTCATAATGACAGCGAGCGATTAAACTGTCACAAATCCCCCAAAAACACACAAATCCGATCTCTTGTAAATTACAATGTGGACAGTCAGCCTCAAAGATTAGATTTGAAAAACAAATCGGATTTGCCTGCTGTCTGAACATAATGTCACGCTGTAACACGCTGACAACGTGTCTCTCTCACACACACACACACACACACACACACACACACACACACAAACGATACAAAAGATGCTTCCATTGCTCCAGTGCGGTTGCTTTAGCTGTTTCCAGTAAAATATGGAATAAAGGCAGTTGGTAATTTTGGTCAGGAGGTGGAGAGACGAGCAGCAGATTAACCTCCAGACATCAGACATTTGAAATCAATGAAAGCTGCTGAGTGTCACCGCTGAGTTTCACCGCTGAGTTTCACCGCTGAGTTTCACCGCTGAGTGTCACCGCTGAGTTTCACCGCTGAGTGTCACCGCTGAGTTTCACCGCTGAGTTTCACCGCTGCGTCGCATCATGGCTGATGGAAGCGTGCAAGATCAAAAACCACCAATGTTTATTTCTCCTCTGCATGTTCATCTTCATACACTCTTCATTCTCTTAAAGCCATTTTGATCTAAAGGCTTAAATGCTTGAAATGAGTTTCTTAGACAAATATAAACAGTGAAGTTGATCATATGTGTGAATTTCTTTCCAAAGTCTTTGCCTTTCCATCAAGGCAAAGGGCGGCTACTTTAAAGCAGTGATTCTCAATCTTTTTCATATCAAGGACCCCTAATTTACTCCACCCCCATCTGATGAGATTTTGTCTCTCAAATCCAAATCTGAGAATATTTTTATTGTCAGATATGATTTTGTCCAGAATTCCATGACTGTCTGTATTGTAGGCAGAGAGATAACAGATAAACTATGATCAAAACAGTCATTCTTCTACATTCTCTAATTGTGTTCACTTCTTGCAAATGAAATAATTCTGAAGTTTAACAATTCATCAATTTGCTGGGGACCCCCCTGGAACCCCCTCAAGGACCCCTGGTGGTCCCCGGACCCCACGTTGAGAACCACTGCTTTAAAGAATCTAAAAGTCTGGCTGTAGTTTGTGGCTGTATTGTTTTGTCTCAGCTCAGCTTTTCTTTACATTTGTGCACACAGTGAAAAACACCGAAGCTGTACTTGTGCATATTGATGAATATTGTACTTTCTGCTGCTCTTTCAAAATAAAAGCGCTGTGTGGAACGACACACCGACACTAGGCTTAGACTGATATATCGGTTTACTGATATTGAACTGATTTGGCTTTTTGATAAAAATTGGACAGCGGCAAGTCAGTGTTTTCCACCACAAATATGACGGAGGAGAGGATGTGATTTTACCCAGCATCCTTCAGGACTGCTCATTAGTGTGGCTTTCAATGGTTTTATGTAATTATCATAAGTGTGTTTAGGGATGGGACGGTATATATCGAAATTCAAAAATATCACAATACAAAAATGTCACAATACGTATCGTGGGGCAGAAAAATGAATGGTGATACCAGCTCCATTTTCTTTTTTTTAATAATTTTTTTCTTTTTTTTTCTTTGTTGACATTGAACTTTTATTTATTACAGAGAATCGTGGTTGCATTGAATCATGAACCCCGTATCGTGTATCGAATCGTATCGTGAGATAAGCAGATCGTCCGTCACTAATTTATGCTGTTGTTGTTGTTGTTGTTGTTGTTTCCAGGTGGTGTTGATCTTGGCCTACAGCACCATCATAGTGCTGGGGGTTCTGGGTAATTCTCTGGTTATCTACGTCATCTACCGGTTCAAGACGCTTCGCACCGTCACCAACTTCTTCATAGCGAACCTGGCTGTCGGTGAGCTTTTATACACACACACACACACACACACACACACACACGAACACAACATCTCATTTAGGTAATGTGTTAAGTTTGTACACACACACACACACACACACACACACGCATACAGACACGAGCTCACACACACAAACACAAAAAGAGAAGAGGGAAATACAGCCACACACACTTGCAACATGATACAGTACATACTGTCACCAAATACTTACTAAAATGGCTGTCCTACACACACACACACACACACACCACACACACTCACACTCTCTCTTTTTCTATCTTTGTACTCCAGTGCTGTGAGTCATTTGACCTGGAAAATGCATTCCAGCATCCAGAAATGGTGACCTGTGTGTGTGTGTGCATGCATGCCTGCGTGCATGTGTGTGTACATGTGTGTGTGTGTGTGTGTGTGTGTACATGTGTGTGTGTGTGTGTGTGTGTGTATGTGTGTGTGTTGCCTACCTTCTGTAGGTCATTGGGAGTGATGACTCAAACATCTGTCAACTGGTATATGCTATTTTTCTGTGATGGCTGGGATTTGTCTAAGGCTTTGTGTGGGTCAGAGAGAGAGAGGAGAGAGAGAGAGAGAGAGAGATAGAGAGGGGGGGGGGGAGCCAGAGGGAGGAAGAGTAAGAAAGACTTTGACTTGTGATATAGTAATCGGTGACATTTTCATATAAAAACTAGAGGAAAGAAAGCAAAAAAAAGGAGAAAATAAAACAGAGAGAAGGAAAAAGCAAAGACGTGTGTGTGAGAGACAGAGGGATGGAGAAAAAAAGAGAAAATGGAAGAATTGAGATGCAAAGGTAAGAAAGAGAGAGAGAGAGAGAGCATGAATGAGAGGGATAGACCGAGGTAGGAGAGAGGGAACAAGACAGAGAGAGAGGGAGAGAGAGAGAGAGGTGTAGTTAGAGACAGAGGGAGAGAGAGGGAGAGTTAGAGACAGAGGGAGAGAGAGGGAGAGGTATAGTTAGAGACAGAGGGAAAAAAAAGAGAGAGAGAGAGAGAGAGAGAGAGAGAGCTGTGTGATTGGATGTGAGGGTTTAGTGAAATTACCTTGCCTTGGGCCTGGGGTTTCAGTTCCACTCAAGTGCAACACATGAAAAATTTAATAACAATAAGAAGAAGAATGTAATTTATTCATAACACACTTTTCATTAAAAGCAGATAATTAAAAGTAAGTAAGTAAAAGTACGTAAATAAATAAACAAATACATAGGTTAATAAATTAACGATGAATGAAATAATAAATACATAAACACACAAACAAATAAATGAAATAAATGGGGAGAAGCGATGGGGTGTGAAGTGCTGCTGGACTGTTTAGCAGCTGAGGGGAAATGGTTTTCAGCCCTGAAGAACAACAACAACAACAACAATGCATTTTATTCGCAAGACACTTTTCATTAAAAATGCCACAGGGAATAGATAATTTAATAACCCGTAAACCACAGCTGGAAACAAAATAAATAAATGAGTAAATAAATAGGGGGCTGGACAAAAAAAAGTTTGGCTAACGGTTCAGTTTAGGCCAATGGTTCTCAACGTGGGGTCCGGGGGCCACCAGGGGTCCTTGAGGGGGTTCCAGGGGGTACCCAGCAAGTTGATGAATTATTAAACTTCATTATTATGGAGTTAACACAATTAGAGAATGTAGGAGAATGACTATTTTGACTGTCTTTCACTGTTTTCTCTGTACCTTCAATAAAGACAGTCATGGAATTCAGGATAAAATCATATCTAACAATAAAAATATTCTCAGATGTGGTTCCGAGATATGAAAAAGGTTGAGAATCACTGGTTTAGGCAACTAAAACAGCTTGGTTAAGGTTTGGGAAAGGCTTTGGTCGGTTAAATAAGAAAAACTTTAGCTAAAAATACAAATTTCACTCGCCTTTGTAAGCTGGGAATTGAACTCCGGTCTCCGGCATTGAAGTCAAACTCATCCGCCGTCCAGCACCCAACCACAACACCCTGACTGTCCACTGAGCTGCTTCACTGTGACTCTACTTCCTGTTTTCAGTCGTGTCTCCTTCAGGGAACCCAAATCTGAGATCATTTCTATTGCTAGATATGATTTTGTCCAGAATTCCATGACTATCTGTATTGTAGGTAGAGAGATAACAGTGAAACTATGATCAAAACAGTAATTCTTCTACTTAACTTCTTGTAAATGAAAGTAGAGTCACAGTGAAGCAGCTCAGTGGACAGTCAGGGTGTTGTGGTCGAGTGCTGGACGGCGGATGAGTTTGACTTCAATGCCAGAGACCAGAGTTCAATTCCCAGCTTACGAAGGCGAGTGAAATTTGTATTTTTAGCTAAAGTTTTTCTTATTTAACCGACCAAAGCCTTTCCCAAACCTTAACCAAGCTGTTTTAGTTGCCTAAACCAGTGATTCTCAATCTTTTTCATATCTCGGAACCACATCTGAGAATATTTTTATTGTTAGATATGATTTTATCCTGAATTCCATGACTGTCTTTATTGAAGGTACAGAGAAAACAGTGAAAGACAGTCAAAATAGTCATTCTTCTACATTCTCTAATTGTGTTAACTCCATAACGGTGAAGTTTAACAATTTATCAATTTGCTGGGGACCCCCTGGAACCCTCTCGAGGACCCCTGGTGGTCCCCGAACCCCACATTGAGAACCACTGCCGTACAGTACAGCCACAGACCTATTGACCTTATTCACACAGCCGCCATATTGAACACTCAGGGTAACTCTCCCTGGAAGACTGGCACATACAGTAACTATCATTACTTCAACACATAAGTGAGGTTGACAGTTGTAAAATTAGCTAGCAACCCTATACACAAGAACTGCTTGAATTTAGCAGGGAAGTTAGCTAGCTTACTAGTTAGAAAGCTACTAGCTAGCTACTCTGGTAGCTAGCAAAAATGGGACAAATCTAATTAAAATATGAACCTATATCCCACCTGATTCTTGTGATCCATTCATTTTTAGTATAGCCTACATTTTCAATCGGTAGCCTACAATGCTAAATGTTTGTATGATGTGTATCTTGGTCCATAACAGTAGGACTAGGTAACTAGTTAGCTAGTTAGTTAGCCAAATTCAAAAAGTCATTGTGGTTGTCGTTCTCAAGATTGCTCGCTAAATGACAGTTAAGTTTATCTGTATTTTGCCCTCACTTATGTGTTTAAGTCATGCTATGTCTTCTTGGTAGAGTTTCCCACCCCAAGTGTTCAAAATGGCCGCCGCGTGAATAAGGTCAAATAAGCTATACGGAGGTGCTGTTTTTGTGGCCTTGAACGGCATTTGTTTTCTTGATGTGTGATGTTGCTGAAGCGTTCTTGTTGAGGTTGTTCTTTGTTCCTATTATTATATTCAAGTTACTGTTTCCATGTGGATATAAAAAAAGATTCATAGTAAAGTAGCATACACATTATGTATTAGGTATTTAGCCAACGTCATACAATTAGCATGCAGGTAGCAGCTCTTACTTGCTAAAGGATGTATTGGGGTGTGTGTGCGAGTACGTGCACGTGCATGTGAGCGTTTGTGTGTAAGTGCGTGTGTGTGTGTGTGTGTATGTGAGTGTTTGTGTGTGTGTGTGTGTGTTGGGCTGGGTGTGGTGTGCAGTAACATCATTACAGCCTGGAGTGTTGGTTGTTCTGAAAAGTGTGAGGCAAATTGGATGCAAAGTCTACTTCACCGCCGGCTATCATTAATAAACACTTCACACACACACACACACACTGATTGCCTGTGTCCTGGAAAAACCTTATCAAGTTAATTTTGCCTTTTGAGTTTTACAAGTTTAGACTTTTAAATCCCCAGAGTTTTGTTAAAGTTCTTGTTAAAGCCACTTGACCTGTGAATCCAGGTCCACCCATGTTTTATAATAGGCTATATGCATTCATGCATACATATAAGGCACTTTGGATACTAAATGACATGCAGTGTGATACAGTAGTACAGCACAGTATTGAGATGAGTTGTTAAGTGACAGAGCGGAGGAGGGAGAGTCACTGAAGGCTAAAAAACTGTAGGTAAAGGTTGGTGAAGTTTGCTTTTGTGATGAAGTGTTGTAATTTGACTTTTTTGGTGAACCCACTTTCCCTATCCCTGCCTCGTCTACTTCTACTGCAGTTAGTGATTTCCTACATTTCCCAGAATGCCTTGTGACAACCTCTAGAGGAGCGTGGACTTTGAGCTTTCAGCTGTGGGTGGAGAGAACAACAGTGATAGTAGAGCTAGCGAGTTTTTCCAGTTGAGAAAAAAGTGAGTCGTCTCCCCTTCACTCAAACCCTCAACCTGTCTCTCTCTGCTGCATTGCATGCTGGTCTCTCTCCTGCTCCTGTGGGTGGAGAAACTGGTCTCTCTCCCTCTTCTACGATGGATTTCTCCCTGTAGAAAGAAGCCCTCGCTCTTTTGATTCTGAGGGACTGACACCAAAAACCTGAAGTTTACCGCTGTTGTTTTACATCCTGAAACATTTTCTCATATCAAAGTGGATTGGAGCTGCTGGAAAATATCTGGAGGTGACGACAAGGAGAAAAATACACCACCGAACTCATGAAATAGACCCAGAAATGCAAGGTGCATTGCCAGCAGCTATGTTGAAGAGTAACAGGATTCTTCCTTTAATGAACTCGCTCCAGAGAAGCGGATATTGAGGTCGTCTCCCCACCGGAGGCTCTGGGGTTCGATCCATAGTGTTCACTCCTGCCGAAGTGTCCTTGAGCAATAAACTGAACTCCTCCAAGGCTGCGGTTTACAAAGTGCTTTACAGAGCATGACAAGACATTCCATAAAAGCGAGATACAAAACGCATGACACGAGCAAATGGGAGATGATTTTCTGTGGCGTTTACATATTGCCGCATTTTCTTGCTGAATGTTGTCTGGTGAAGGCTTCATTTGGCCCAAAAGGTCATGTTTTAAATATCTTCTATCTGCATAAACATTACTTTTAATGGATATGGAGTGCGGCGACCATCCATTTTGTACTTTTTAGACTGTAAAAAACAGTCTAACAAGTCCTTTAGTCTCATATTCAGCCCTTCAAATCTTATGGTGAGATAACTCCACCTGTTTCCAATGCAGCTTCAGTTGTTTCAGGAGTTTCCTAGAAGTCAGAATCAAGGAAATGACACTTGATTCTACAAGTTCATTTTAAGTGAAATTATTGAACCCCATTGTCAGATTTCTTCACTTGCTTTAAGAAAAATGTGGATTTTAGGACTCAATAACAGATTAAACGATTTGTTAAGATGAGATTTACGGTTTTTGTGGTTGCACATCAGCTCCTGTTGTTGGACTCCGGTTTTTCACCTGCATAAAAACAAGAGATAATATGAAAAATTAGCGAATCGTAAATAAGAACGAAGAATTAGGAATCTATAAGAGTGGTTTTAAGAAGATGTTTGAAATGCTGATTTAGCTCTTTGGCTGAATGTCCAGGCTGTAGCAGAAGGTTGTGTTTTGACTGTGTGGACTGTGTGGATGTCAATGTCAATGTCTTCCCCGGATAAATAAAGGGTTTAAAAATAAAAGTTGCTGACATTGTGCCAGAGGCCAAAGATGGAAATGAAAAAATCTTGAATTGAAGCAGACAACCTGCTGCTTTATAAAGGTTGTTCACTGAGAGAGAGAGAGAGAGAGAGAGACAGTAAGAGAAAAAGAAATAGTGACAGACAAACTGTGAGTGTGATGGAGAAACAATGAGAGAGACGGAGGGGAAGAGAGATAGAGAGGAATAGTGTGAAAGAGAGAGAAGAAGAGTCTGACAGGAAGAGAAAGGAGCCGAGTATGAATGAAATCAAAGTGAATTGAGAGAGAGAGAGAGAGAGAGGCGTTCAGTCGTTTTCCATTAAGCACTGCACTCCTTCACCTCCGTCTCACAGCGTTTTATCACCTGTGTTTTCATGTAGAGACTTCTTCAGTTTCAGCAAATATGACCCTGCCAATAAAGCTCTGTGAACTAAATTGAAAATTGAGAGAGGGAGAGAGAGAGAGAGAGAGAGAGAGGAACAGCGAGAGAGAGCGGCAGAGCGGAACAAAAAGAGAGAGCGACATTGACAGAGACAGAGAGAGAGAGAGGTGTAGTTAGAGACAGAGGGAGAGAGAAGTGTAGTTAGAGACAGAGGGAGAGCGAGGGAGAGAGAGGTGTGGTTAGAGACAGAGGGAGAGATAGAAGCGAGAGAGAGGTGTAGTTAGAGACAGAGGGAGAGAGAGGGAGAGAGAGGTGTAGTTAGAGACAGAGGGAGAGAGAGGTGTACTTAGAGACAGAGGGAGAGAGAGGGAGAGAGAGGTGTAGTTAGACAGAGAGAGAGAGGTATAGTTAGAGACAGAGAGAGAGAGAGAGGTGTAGTTACAGACAGAGAGAGAGAGAGAGGTATAGTTAGAGAGAGGGAGAGAGAGGGAGAGAGGTGTAGTTAGAGACAGAGGGAGAGAGAGGGAGACAGAGGGAGAGAGAGGGAGAGAGGTGTAGTTAGAGACAGAGGGAGAGAGAGGGAGAGAGGTGTAGTTAGAGACAGAGAGAAAACAGATTGAAATAAATGGAGTGAGAGAAAGTAGGAGAGAGAGGGGTGTAGTTAGAGACAGAGGAAAAGAGAGATAGAGGTAGAGCGAGAGGTGTAGTTAGAGACAGAGAGAGAGAGAAAGAAGAGAGAGAGGTGTAGTTAGAGACAGAGAGAAAACAGAGATTGAAATGAGCGGAGTGAGAGAAAGCAGAGAGAGGGAGTGAGAGAGAGAGAGAGAGAGAGAGAGAGAGTGATTGATGTGATGTGAAGGGGGCAGAAAGGTAGAACGGTGGCGGACGGAGAGTTGTCGGTCCAATTCCTCAGATCAGACAGAGCAGAGGGCTGGCAGCTGAACCTCGTCTGATCTCTCTCTCTCTCTCTCTCTCTCTCTCTCTCCCCCTCTCTCTCTCTCTCTCTCTCTCTCTCTCTCTCCCTCTCTCTCTCTCTCTCTGCACTGTTATCTTAATGGGACTAACTGGCAGTAGTCACTGTGCGCATGTAAATAGCAAATGATTCTCTCTCTCTCTCTTTGTCTCTCACCATTTATCTCTCTCTCTATCACTATTCCCCTCTTTCTCTCTCATTCCTTTCTCTCTCTCTCTCCCTCTCTCTGTTTCTCTAAATCTCTCTCTCTCTCTTTCAGCGCCCCTCTTGCTCTCTCTCTCTCTGCTCCTTTCTCTTTTGCTTGCTGTTCCTCTCTCTCTCTTTCTCTTTCTTTCTCCCTCTCTCTCTCACTTCTTCTCTCTCTTTCCTCTTTCCTGTTCCTCTCTCTTCCCCTCCATCTCTTTATCATTTTTTCTCTGTCTCTCACTATTTCTCTCTCTCTTTCACTGTTTTTCAATTCAACTCAACAAGCTTTATTGGCATGGCAGTTTATACCCATTAACAATTATTGTAACAATATTGCCAAAGCTATCTGTTTTCTCTCTCTCTCTCTCTCTCTCTCTCTCTCTCCTCTCTCTCTCTCTCTCTCTCTCTCTCTCTCTCTCTCTCTCTCTCTCTCCTCTCTCTCTCTCTCTCTCTCTCTCTCTCGCTCTGTTCTCTCTCTCTCTCTCTCTATTTCCCTCTCTCTCTCTGTTCCTTTCTGTCTCTGTCCACACTCCATCTCTCTCTCTCTCACTTCTTCTGTTTCATTGTCCCTCTTTATCTTTCTCTCTCCATCTCTCTCTCTCAATTCAATTCAATTCAATTCAAATAAGCTTTATTGGCATGAATGGTAATCAACCGTTATTGCCAAAGCAGAACAATAAACAATTATATATATAGTATATACATACACATACGCATACATACACGTATATACATACATACATACATACACATACATAAAATATGTTACATTTGTAAAAGAGGGTACAATTAGGCAATTAGATTCAAAGCAATTAAATGGTCTTGTATTAACCGGAGAGATATGATAATATAAAAAATACAATAAAATAAATAAATAAATACAATAAATTTACAAATTACAGAGTAAATAATCAGATTCTACTAACAATGGTCATAAATGTGAAATGTAACTACATAGTGTTACAATATTCAAGAAGTTCTATTTAACATTCGTTTTTTCTCTAATATCATGGCAGAGTGTTACATATTGTGCAGCTAGTGTGTAAATTGTGGTTCTTCTCCTAAACAAAGTTTCATCAGTTCATCACATGTTTTCCCCTGATATGATGAGTCTGCTGCTTTAACCTGCTGCAGGAAGGAGGAAGACTCTCTGACAGTTTGGTTCAGGGGGCAGAAGAGGAGAAAATGCAGCTCAGTTTCTGTTTCCCCTGATGAACAGTGTTGACAGACTCTCAGTTCTCTGGGCTTCCATTCCTTCTTATGACCTTTTTCAGTCTCTAGCTGATGGTCTCTGAGTCTGTACATTGTTAATGTGCGTCTCTGTTTGGGGTTTTTTATGCTTACCAGGTATTGTGCTAGAGAATATTCTCTATTCAATAAACGATAGCATTCTAATTTGTTGATGGATTTTGTTTCATTTTTCCAATTGTCAATATAAATACATTTGTTTTCTTGTCTATTGTTTTCAGAGGAGTTTTGGGAGAGA
>NW_027284108.1:7500-28153 GCF_046629955.1 Centroberyx affinis | reverse complement strand
TATCCTATATCCTATGTTTTATCGTACATCCTATCCTATGATGAACGACCCACTTTCCCCTCTGAGATCCATAAAGCCTTAAAGTCTTATCTAAGTCTATGGTAGATGCCTAAAATGCAGACAAAATGTTGATTTGTTGAAAAAAAGATAATGTATAAATGGACATCACAGATTTACAGAAGAGGGTCAGGGCCACATGTGAAAAATGTATTTGAGTTCTGAGTTTAAAGTCAGAATTGTGACTTTATTCTCCTCAACTCCTCAACAGCTCTCTGTGTTATCCTCCTCCGGACAGATGGATGTGGGAGTAAACAGGAAACAGGAAACAGGAAACAGATCAGTCTGCTCACAACATGCTGCTGAGTCTGGTCTGACAGCCGGAGCCTTCAGCATGAGACAGGTGGGAAAAAAAAAAGATTTCCCAGCTGCCGGCCCCAGGGAGCGCTGAGGAGCAGCAGCCGCACAGCTGATTAGAATATGTAATACACCCACCCCCCCCCCCTCCCCCCAGCCTTATTTAAACAGCCTGCCAGTCTGCAGCCGGCCTCAGACAGAAGACAGACCGGACTGCAGCAGAGACTCAGACCTGAGCTGGGAGTCGACTGGAGGAACATCAGTCACTTCTGTTTCATGAAGATTTCATCTGATGCTTTTCTGTGTTGAACTTTGAGAGACTTTGCCCGGAGGACCCGAGGATTTCCTTCTTCTGACAGTGCTGTGAGTCGGATCCGGACTCCGGACCCATGTGGGTGTCGGAGCGGATCAGAGTCTCCGTGGATCCGAACCACTTCGCCTTCCCCGTGGAGTACAGCTTCCGGCTGGCGGACGTTATGTTCGGGGAGAAAGCGTCTCGGGACAGAAGGAAGAAAGCCTCTCTGTGTCCCAACGTCATCACCCCGAGCAGCATCCCGGAGTTCCGCATCCCTCCGAAGATCCCGACCCAGCAGGAACCCAGGAGTCCGGACCGGAGCGAACGCCTCGCCGCCGCGAAAGGGACCCGGTCCGAGGGCGGGGGTCCGGAGGGCGAGGCGTCCGGGGAGCCGCTCGCTCAGGGGATCCGGGCGGAGACCGCGGACGAGCGTCCGCACGGCGGCTTCGGCGAGGACAGGAACACCAACGCGGATCCTCAGAGCCAGGCGGCGCTCTCCCTGCCGCACCTGGCCAAGACCCAGACCTGCTACGGCTTCTGCACTCTGCTGGAGAGTCCTCACACCCGCAGGAAGGAGTCCCTGTTCCACGGCGACCCCGGCTCCCGCGGACTCCCTCCGGCGCCTCCTCGGAGCCGGGCCCCCGGCGCCTCCTCCGGGCCGCCGCGCCGCGCCTCCTCCGGCCTCCGCAGACTGGCCTCCCGGCTGCGGCCCCCGCGGGACGCCGCCCCGCGCCGGCGGGGAACTCCGGACGAGTCCGCCTCCTCCTCCCCCTTCGACTCCCCCTCGCCGGCCAGACCTCCTCCCGAATCCTCCTCGCTCAAAGCCCCGAGCCACCAGAGGCTCCCGTCCCGCACCGTGAGGAGAGCGACGGCGTCCAGGAGCGACTCTCCGTCCACGGACGAGGGCGGCAGCTCCACGGACGACAGCCCCGCCGTCCTCCGCCGGGCCTCCGGGGGTTCGGATCCGCCGCCCGGGACCCCCGGCCTCGCTCCCCCCGGCCTCGCTCCCCCCGGCCTCGCTCCCCCCGGCCTCGCTCCCCCCGGCCTCGCTCCCCCCGCCGTCTTCCCCGCGGACCCGGCGCCGTCCCGGGACGGAGCCGCGAAGGAGAGCCTCGTCCCCGTGGGGAGAGAGGGAGCGCTGCGTCTGTCGGCGGAGTACCGCCCCGAGGACCGGAGGCTCAGGGTCCGGCTGATCGGGGCCGAGGGCCTGCACGCCGGGCCGGACCACCCCAAGACCGTCGGCTGCAGCGTGAGCGTCTGCCTGCTGCCGGGGAAGAGCCAGAAACAACACAGCTCCGCCGTCAGGAGGAGCCGCGACCCCGTCTTCAACCACGACTTCTTCTTCCACGGCGTCGGCGAGGAAGACGTGGAGAACCGGTCCCTGAGGTTCAAAGTCGTCAACAAGATGCCGACCATGAAGAGAGACCACGTTCTGGGAGACTGTGAGATTTTGCTGAACAGTGTGTTGACTGTTTAAAAATGATTCTGTGTTTGTACTAGATGAAATGTTTTTTACTTGCTTTTCATACAGACCAAAGCTTTGAAAAGATTTATTAAAGAACAGAAAGAGATTTGTGTTGAGGACGTGACTTCTTGGGGAAAGGTTGATCTGGACGCACAAGCCGTGATAAGAATCGGTCACATTTCATATAACTCAACAAAACATAAGACTGCTGGAGAAATATTGATTGATTCATTAATAGACTCTGTGCCTCTTTAAGTGTTGCAAAGGCTGAAAACACAAAACACAAAAACACAACAGTTTTTTGTCCTTTATAGCTGCACAAAATGAATTCATTGCATTCATATGACCTGCTGCACAAATGAATTTACATTTATTTTTTAGAGAGAATTATCTCGTTGGTAAAACATCTAAAACTGGTCTGTTGTATGTGCAGTAGATTTAATGTAGACAAACATATTTAATATCCTTTATATAGGCCTACCTACTGTACAGCTGACAATACTGCTACTACTAATAATTATTTTGTATTATTATTAGATACAATTTTCTTTTCGCTTACCCCCAGGAGGTCAGAGGTCAAGGGCTTTAGGACACTTCAGCGGGTTTTGGGGTTTGAACCTTGAACCCAGCTCTTCCTGTTCCTGTTCAGGTTCCCTACCTACAAACCACTCTGCAGCTCAACCTATATTACATATGATAATATCTGATTAATATCATATTCTGAGAGCGATCACATTATCGACCCACAACACCGAAATGTGAGTTTTGTTTGAAGAAGCGAAGTGAAGCGGCTGTCACGCCCGTCACTGAGTCACGCTCACCTGACCGCCGCTTCAGCGCCAAATCGATGCTCTCACACCGACGAGTCAGTGTAAATGCGCAGACAGCGCTAATCGAAAACACAGCAGTCAATCCCAGAGCTAATCGCTCTTTAATTTCAGCCCTCCTGTCATCATCTGAGCAGGAAAACAGATCGGCGCTGAGGGAGAGCTTGCTAGCCGAGGCGCTGAGCTGCAGAGAGGGAAGCCCGGTGGGACTCAGCCCGGGACTCAGCCATGGTGTTCGAGTCTCTGGTCAGCGACCTGCTGAACAGATTCATCGGAGATTATGTAGAAAACCTGGACAAGTCTCAGCTGAAGATTGGCATTTGGGGAGGTAAGCAGCGCGCGCAGCAGCTAGCTAGCAGCTAGCACCGATCCGTAGGGGGAGAATTGCAGGCCACACTCCATTAGAAATTCTGACAATTTAACATTGCCTTGCTTATCGGCAAACGCACACGCCTGGTAGAACATGACATGACGTTTCTACGAAATAACAGGATCCACTCTTCGATTCGGCATTCACTCAACCCACCAAGCAGCATTCATTTCAATGCAATCTCAACTTTTATTTTTGGTCCGCCTCTTGCTCCCAGATCCGCTCCACCAAAACACACCGTGGCTGGCGGAAGCGAGCAGTGTGAACCAATTCTAAAAGACGAGATTTTGTTCAACTAAGTGATATCTGGTGGATGATATGTGTGCCGAATTGAAGCGTGGCTCCTAAC
Organism: Centroberyx affinis; assembly: GCF_046629955.1. Taxonomy (NCBI): domain Eukaryota; kingdom Metazoa; phylum Chordata; class Actinopteri; order Beryciformes; family Berycidae; genus Centroberyx; species Centroberyx affinis. The sequence goes on along the minus strand of NW_027284108.1, from coordinate 24,493 downwards.
GATTAAGAATAGCTCTCCAGTCATATTTTATGAAGTATTTACCTTGGCCCATAAGCAAGGACACGTTAATCGCCAGATGTTTGAACAGAGTTTGGCGTGACGTGACGTTCTACTCATCCTGGAACGTCACGTATCGGGGCTAGCTAGCAGCGGGCGTAAACAAACCGCTGCCCGCTCGAGCCTTCACTGTCAAACTGTCCGGATGCAGTGACTGACAGCAGGCCGTCAGTGAGCAAAACATCTGTCAGTGTCATCTGTCAGTATCTGACACAGTTTGAAATGTAGTTTGGTGTGTCTGGGTGTCGAGGCGAGTCATCCTGCAGTCTGCAGACAGTCTGCAGTGCATCATGGAGCTTCTGTCTGTCTGCATGTCAGCACACCTGCTGCTGCACCTGCTCCCGGCTGGAGGGGCAACATGAGGCTCGGGTTAATTTCACTGTGACTTCATTCATTCACAACAAGTTACCACAGTGAGAGGAGGATTGTTCTGTCAGATTTCCCTCTCTGATACAGAGCAGACAGACAGAAAAACTCTCAGATGGGACAAAACCTTGAACAGGATCTGAGGTGTAAAGCAATGCTTTTCAGTCCTGTTCCTCAGGACCGGAGCCTGCTGGGTTTCAGTCTAGCGGTCTGACAGAGACCGGTTTAGACCCGGGATGGAAGGTGAACGCAGGGAACTAGAGAAACCCAGCAGGACTCCGGGTGTCAAGGATCAGGATTTAAAACCACCGCTCTAAAGTAGAGCTGGGCGATAATTCAATATTATCGTTTATCGTCTTTCAGTGGAATCATATCCTGATAATATGAAGACATTTTAATATCGTGACACACATTTCTGCTGTCTAAATTGATGATAAGCAAATTTTACTTAAAAACTGATAAAATGAGGTATGGTTGGAATTAGGGCTGGGCAATATATCGACATTATCTCGATATCATGATATGAGACTAGATATCGTCTTAGATGTTGGATATGGTAATATGGTGATATGGCATAAGTGTCTTTTCCTGGTTTTAAAGGCTGCATTACAGTAAAGTGATGTCATTTCCTGAACTTACCAGACTGTTCTAGCTGTTCTATTATTTGCCTTTACCCACTTAGTCATTATATCCATATTACTGATGATTATTTATCTCACTGTGTAAATATTTTGTGAAAGCACCAATAGTCATCCCTACAATATTGTCGCAATATCGATATCGAGGTATTTGGTCAAAAATATTGTGACATTTGATTTTGTCCATATCGCCCAGCCCTACTTACAACTGAACATTTAGCCCACTTTGTAGAAAATACAGAGATATATATCGTGTATCGCCATTCAGCCTAAAAATACTGAGATATGATTTTTGGTCCATATCGCCCAGCCCTAGTTGGAATATTATTTGAATATTTCAGTTTTGTTTGACATCACACCTAACATGCCATTCAGCTCAATGGGATGAACATTCATTTGATTATTTAACATGTGATTTTGCATATGTGAGCCGTAATCGAGATGTACAGCACTGTGCAAAAGTCTTAGGCACATGTAAAAGAAAAAAGTAAAGCGTAGAGCTTTCATCTCTCCCCCCTGCAGGCCTGAACGCTCTGACCGGTCACGGTAAGACAGAGACGCACAAACCTGCTGCTGTGTTGTGTTTCTGTGTGTCTGAACCTGATCCTTCATCAGATGGTCTTCTTTTAGAGAGATCTCCCTTTAGAGAGAGCTGTAGGAGTGAGACTAGACCCGGCCCGTCTCTCTGTCCTTCCATCCTGACCTGGGACTCCCTCCTCCTAGTCTAGTGTCTGGTATCTACTGCAGCAGCATGTCCTGTCAGCAGGAAGTTACACCGTTCATACTGATTTACAGATAATTCAACATGAGAAAAGCCCAGTCATGTTTGACTGACTGTTTTGAATTTTGAAATATATCAACTTTCCCTCAGTTCTCCCTCCATGACTTCTCCTGGACCAGTTCCTCTACAGTCCAGTGTAACTTTCTAAATCACAAAGGAAATGCTTCTAACTGTATTTAACCCTTCAGCTTGTCAGCCTTCTCCCAAACCCCTAAAACCCTCTGACCTTTCCACTGTTTGGTTACTAGAGATGGGACGATATGTCGAAATAGGCATGGGACGAAAATTTCATGTCACGATTATCCTGGTCAAAATAATTGTGATTCTCAATATTATCCCGATAATCATCAAAATATGCTTAAAATTATTAAAATGGCACTAAAACATACTGGAATCACGTTACCTTACATTTTGTTAAGAAACAAATATTTTAATTGCATCATAGGACACACATTTTTTTTTTTTGTGAACATCCTTTTTAGTGAAAAACAAACAAGGACAGATTCAGACTCGCCGACACCCAGCAGGTAATCACAATGAGAGGAAAAAATCCATTAATAAAAAGAATCTACCTATCAACCTGATATCCAAACATCCACATGGTTCAGTTAGTTATGTGTTGTAAATGCACAGAAAATGAATAACTTGTTTTGTTTCAGATCACACAGACAGAGGCACAGCAAGGACAGCAGAATGATCAATCAGACAATCAGGAAATCAATAGGACTGAATGTTAGTGAGCTAGACAGCTTGTTCAGGTCGTGAGGATATTCACGATTATCCTGATAATGGAAATTCACCAAGATAAAATTATCTTGAGTGTTTCTATCGTGATAAAATATAAAATCTTATATCCTCCCATCCCTATGTCGAAATTCAATACATCTCAATACAGAATGTGTCAGTCTGTATGTTGTGTCAGGAACATGAATGGTGATATCAGCTCCATGTTATTCTGCTGTCAGGAACATGAATGGTGATATCAGCTCCATGTTATTCTGCTGTCAGGAACATGAATGGTGATATCAGCTCCATGTTATTCTGCTGTCAGGAACATGAATGGTGATATCAGCTCCATGTTATTCTGCTGTCAGGAACATGAATGGTGATATCAGCTCCATGTTATTCTGCTGTCAGGAACATGAATGGTGATATCAGCTCCATGTTATTCTGCTGTAGTAATCACTAATGAGACTCTTGACCATCACAGTTTCACAAGCTCTCCATCCAAATTATATTATTGTCACTTTATAACGACATTTTTAAATTGTTGTTTACATTCTAGCAGCCAATGGCATCGCTGGAAAGATTTGAGCCTCACAGAATTCTGCTCAGTCAGACTTTGTTGTCACTGAACTTTTATTGATCACATCGGATCCTGATTTATTGAACCTGAACCTCAGATCACATATTGAATTGTGAGATAAGCAGATCGTCCCATCACTAATGTCTACTGATAATTCTGATAATTCAGAATTCTTTTCTTTTTTTTTGCGATTGATATTTTTATTGAAAACTTTTATGAGCTATAAAAAGAAGACAACATCCAATAAACACAAAATCCAAATCAGAGCAGCAGCACTGCATATAGAGAATAATATAACAGCACATACAGCTCAGCACACACACACAACAAGGAAAGACAGACAGCTGTCTTTATTCTCAGAGTTGTTGTTGTGGTGGAGCGACACCTTGTCACTTCCTCATGTTTTCTCTGGGAGAAGCAGAGATTTTTCTGTCACGCTCGTCGTAACAGAAGCTGTGATTGGCTCAGAGCCGAGCGGCAGAACCGGCCCGACAGGTCAGGACCGGCCCGACAGGTGCTTTCCCACCTGCAGACACACAGGAGGCTCTGCAGGGCCTCTACAGGGCCTCAGGCCCCAGATCCATGTCCCACAGCTACACAGAGTGCTGTGTTCATGTGCTCATGTGTTCATGTGTTCATGTGTTCATGTGTTCATGTGTTCATGTGCTCATGTGTTCATGTGTTCATGTGTTCATGTGTTCATGTGTTCATGTGTTCATGGCAGCAGATCAGGCAGACAGCTTTGATCCTTTCAGCTGTGAGACAGACAGTTCACTTTGCCTCCTCTGTCAGCAGGAACATGAACACTTCTGCAAGAGAAGGTGTGAAAGTAAAGCCTCAGTATAGTGTTATATATATATATATATATATCTATATCTATACAGGGTACCTGGAAAAGTCAGGGAATTATGAAATAGTGTTTTCCAGACCTGGAGAAGTGACAAAAAATGATAAAAGGGAGAAGAGTTTTGGAAAAGTCATGGAATTGTAGTTTAGTGAAGTTAATGATTTTTATTTTCTTGAATACTATAAAATGTTACAAGAAGCTGTGGCTGGCTCAGAAACAGTCAAGGAATATTACAACAACCCTTGAAGTGAAAAACAAACTAATGCTTAAAGTCAGTGTAGCTGATGGTTTGATGATTACTTTTTAATTCAGTCTCATTCAAATTTGGCCATGGAAACTTGCAAAGGGGCACGGAGAAGTCATGGAAAGATTTAGTAATTTCATCAGTGAGACGGTGTGGGAACCCTGTCTGTCCACACTTTTATTAAGATGAGTCATACTGCAGCCTGTAAGCCGAAGTGAAACCAAAACAAAAATTCCTCCAGACAGACACCAGTGTGACTGTATGAACTCACAGAGGAAACACTGGTGGAGCTCGGCTGTTCAGCTCCAGCAGACAGTCCACTAACTTTCATCATGTATCTAAATAACAAAATGCTGGAATATCACACGTTCCTGTCCTGACAGATCCAGACTCACAGATCCAGAAATTCACCTTCTGTTCCGTTATCTTAGAAAGCAGCCAGATGTTTTCCTGCAGACTCACATTCAGTTTGTCTGGTGGCTGGTTGTCATTTCCCCTCCTGTTCTGCACTGATCAGTCCAACATGGAAACGTCTTAGTAGATTGTAGAGGCGATCCGACTTCATGTGTGTGTGTGGTTTGTGTGTGTGTGTGTGTGGTTTGTGTGTGTGTGTGTGTGTGTGTGTGTTGTCAGTTTGCTGTGTCACTCCCAGCAGCCCGCTGGCCTCGAGCCCACAAGTCACAGTTGAGCTTCACAGAAACCTTTTGGCCGTCTAAACGGTTTTCTGGAGTAATGGTGAACACACCACATGATGACAGGAGACTTCAGGAGCTCATGCCTACTGAAATCCTAATTATTCAATGTCAGATCATATCTCCATCCATGTTGTCTCTCCTCCATGTCAGCAGGTCTGGTCTCTCCTGCTCTCAGCTCCAGGTCTTGCTGTGGGCCAAGACTGTCTGACTGGACACTGATTAGTTAGAAAATAGATTCTTATGTTTTATATGGTCAATATGTGTACTACTAATATGTCTTGTAATGAGGTGTTTTTCTCAACTGAACCATAGGGCTGAACGATTTTGAAAAAATATCTAATTGCGATTATTTTGACTGATATTGCATTTGCGATATGATTTGCGATATTAGAGGGAATGATAATTTTTACATCATTATTCTCATTTTCATTGAAAAACGTATCAAAATGATTATGGTGTGATTTTTGCGGGGATCTGTACCAAACAAAGATGTTTTCTTCAGTCTGTAGAATATGATGTGTAGGCCAGGACATCTCTGCAGCACCATAATATTTACTTTAAAATGATATTTTGACACATTTCACCTTTAACAAATATTGCACCTCCTGCAATTTGAAAATTGCAGTAGGCCATATTGCAATTTTGATAAAATTTCGATTAATTGTTCAGTCCTACTGAACCTCCAAGATGTTGAATCAAAATAAATCAGATATGTAACATTTCTCAGTGTGAACCCGACGTCTTCCTGCAGAGAAACACCTTCCTGCAGTCTGTTACTGTCTGTTACTGTCTGTTGTTTCACAGCAGATCAGATCAGTCTGGTCCAGGTGGACCTGAGCTGGTCCGTCACGCTGAGGCTGAGTCCGAGTCCACATCACACACAAAAGACCTGCCGCTCTGCCAGGCAGGCTGACCTTTGTGAAGAGAAGGAAACCGGAGACTCTTTGTCTCTGTCTCTGTTCTGCTCTGACTCTGCTGTCTCTCTGTCCTTCTGTCCTTCTGTCTCTCTGCAGGAAACGTTGTGCTGGAGAATCTGAAAGTGAAGGAAAATGCCTTGGTGAGTATTTCACATGTTTCTGTGTCTGTTGCTGTCTGTGCTGCAGCTTGGCTCTGTGTGTCTGTCCTCCAGCAGGTCAGAGCCTCTCTGCTGAGCTGGCAGTGACAGCTGGTGGATCACAGAGTTGAACCGTGACGTTATTTAACTGAGACAGAGAAGCCGGGTCAGAGCGGCTGGGCTGTGAGGCGAGGCGCTCCCCCGGCGGTGTTGTGGCTCTCACGGTGGCCTCGTGGCTCACGGCTCGGCCCGAAGGCGTCAGAGGTGTGATGTAAACACAGACCGCACCGCCCCACGCCACCAGACCGGCTCGGCTCTCCGGAACCTTCTGTCAGATCCCACAAACACTTTGGTCTCACTTAGCTGACCGAAGTGTAAATAAATCCACCAACTGCAAACTGCAGAGGAAACATCCAGACTCACTTTCACCCAGTGAGAGCAGCAGCAGTAGTAGTAGTAATAATAGTAGTAGTAGTAGTAATAATGATAATAGCAGTAATAGTAGTAGTAGTAGTAGTAATAATAATAATAGCAGTAATAGTAGTAGTAGTAGTAGTAATAATAATAATAGCAGTAATAGTAGTAGTAGTAGTAGTAATAATAATAATAGCAGTAATAGTAGTAGTAGTAGTTGCAGCAGCAGTATTAGTATTAGTAGCAGTGCTTACAACTGGTCGACTTATTAAGGCTGCACTGATCAATCGGTTACCAAACATATGAATGAATGAATGAATATTTTATTTTTGTGTCTGGTCTTTTACATGACCGATCCCTCATGGAATTATTCAGACACTTTAACTAACAACAAACCAAACATTCCGGCATGTTAACCCACCATCATCTAACAGCACAATACATAAATATCATCCAAACATAAACATAAACCTCCCACAAATAACGCTCCAGCAGATATCCCACAATGGAAAAACAGCAAACATACAAACATACAGACTCCGCCTCCTCAGCATGAGACACAAAACACAATCCAATCAGGACAGAATCTGCATCTGCATCCATCAGTGCCAAACACTGTCTACTTGATCCAGTTCATAAACCGATATAAATTAGTTTGCAATCCATATAGAATAGAGTATGAGGAATTTATCTATCATGTTACTTTTCTCCTCCTATCCCATGCTTTAGAGAGATTCAGAGAATGCAAAAACATTATCAAAAAGGTATTCAATTAAAGCTCCATTCTCAATAACATATCAAACATAATCGGCTGATCGATCACATTATCGGCCTATTATTGATACTCGTGTCAGCTGACAGTAATTTCTGTTTTAATAGAGATCATCCCGCTGCTCTGTTTTAACCTCAGACTGAAGCCTTGCTCTTTTCACCTCACTGCTTTCTGAACAGTTTGATTATTGGGTTGATTCACTGTTTTCTGTTCTAAGCTCTGACAGCTCACATGTTTTCATTCATATTCCACATATTGAGTGTGACAGTCTGCATGATGAGAAGCAGCTGAATGTCCTGGACAGAGGAAACCTTCTGCACACTGACATGGACCAACTGTTCTCTAACTGTTTCCACCTGGTTCAGGCTGTTAAACTGCTGCTTCTGCTGCTGTGCAGTGTCACATGACGTGGTGTCAGGAGGAACTCTGGGTAAAATGCATCAGTGATCAGCTGATCATGCCGTTGTAAAATCAGGAGCCAGCGTCCCTGTGAAGACTGAATGAGCATCAGCTGAGCATCATTAACATTTTCAGAGCACTTTGTTTTTTCTAGTCTCTTCACTGCCGCCATGAAACAAGAATTTAGTTTTCTTTATTTCAGCAAATTTAAAAACATTGTGCATGTGAAGAAAAACAAAATAACAGTTAAAACACGCAGCACTTCTCACTGTTGGATCTCATGTAGGAAACTGTGTTGTAAAGCTGTACTGCAGCTCTGCTGTTAACACAGGACTCTGCTCACATTCCTCTGAAAATTATAATACATAAATTATAATGTTCTAATGAGCTCATATAGCAGACTGTGTTTTTAACCTGTGGTTTGCAGCTGATTGCATTTTGTCTTTTTTTTTTTTCTTACAGAGTGAATTTGACGTTCCATTCAAAGTCAAAGCCGGGCAAATCGGTGAGTATTGATAATGAACTGCAGTCAGAAGTTAAAAGTGGCTTCGTGTGTGTGTGTGTGTGTGTGTGTGTGTGTGTGTGTGTGTGTGTGTGTGTGTGTGTGTGTGTGGAGGATGAAGCTCACTCAGGATGAAGTTCATGTCCAAACTCTAAGAACAAATCACTGAGACAGAGCAGATGAAACCTGGGGAGCAGGATGGAGAAACTGCTGCTGAAGTTTACTCCCAGCTAGGCTGGGGCTGATATTCCATAATATCGAATATCGTGATATTTTACGTACAAACTTTTAAACTTACAAACCTATAATCTACTAGTGGTAAGATAATAAAAAAACAAAAATAATCATAGTTGTAGTGAAAAATGTGTCTATTTATTTCAAGTGTTTTCCTGGAAACAGCAGAATGAATAAATTACACCAAATGGCCGTTGTTCCTCCAATGCTTGAATAGTAAGATTACATTTCTAGGCAATTAATATTATTATTATTATTATTATTGCTGTTAATAGCCTAGAAATTTGATGCCATTTAGAAGAAATAAAATGAAATACATAAAAAAGAAAGGACCAGATCTAGGAATTAAATCTGATTCTACTTCATCAGAGGTCAGAGGTCTCTCTGGATAGGAGTGCAGACTAAATGAAAAACTAAATGAATCCAAAGAAAAACATTCTCACCCTGCAACCGGAAACTAAACTGAGACAGAGGTGGAACTGAAACCAAAACTAAAAATATAGAAAATACCCAAAGCATTACTGCTGCATAATATTCCAGAGGAAACACTGGAGGAGCTCAGTGTCTACAATATCTACTGGATCTGCAATATCTACAGTATACAGTCAGTATGTACAGTATACAGTCAGTACCTACAGTATACAGTCAGTACCTGCAGTATCTGGTCAGTACCTACAGTATGTGGTCAGTACCTACAGTATGTGGTGAGTACCTACAGTATCTGGTCAGTATGTGGTCAGTACCTACAGTATGTGGTCAGTATGTGGTCAGTACCTACAGTATGTGGTCAGTATGTGGTCAGTACCTACAGTATGTGGTGAGTACCTACAGTATGTGGGCAGTATGTGGTCAGTACCTACAGTATGTGGGCAGTATGTGGTCAGTACCTACAGTATGTGGGCAGTATGTGGTCAGTACCTACAGTATGTGGTCAGTATGTGGTCAGTACCTACAGTATGTGGTGAGTACCTACAGTATGTGGGCAGTATGTGGTCAGTACCTACAGTATGTGGGCAGTATGTGGTCAGTACCTACAGTATGTGGTCAGTACCTACAGTATGTGGTGAGTACCTACAGTATGTGGTCAGTACCTACAGTATGTGGTCAGTATGTGGTCAGTACCTACAGTATGTGGTCAGTATGTGGTCAGTACCTACAGTATGTGGTGAGTACCTACAGTATGTGGTCAGTACCTACAGTATGTGGGCAGTATGTGGTCAGTACCTACAGTATGTGGTCAGTACCTACAGTATGTGGTCAGTATGTGGTCAGTACCTACAGTATGTGGGCAGTATGTGGTCAGTACCTACAGTATGTGGGCAGTATGTGGTCAGTACCTACAGTATGTGGGCAGTATGTGGTCAGTACCTACAGACAGGTTCAGTCTGGTCCTCCTCAGCCAGTTGAAGCTGCTCCTCCTGCTGTGTGCAGATAACAGATAACAGACACCAGCTGCTGTTTAACGGTTTGTTTCAAGGATTAGTGCTGCTGTAACTATGACAACTGCTGCTGCAACTGATGATAACATGATGATGATAACATGATGATGATGACATGATGATGATAACATGATGATGATAACATGGTGTGTACAGGTCTGTCCACACTGTCAGAGGCCTGTGTGTCATGGCAGTGGGGTTCAGATAGATGTGTGTGTTGCACGACACTTTTCTCTACAGAGTTAAAGTTCTGTTGAATAAAACAAACAGTCGGCTCTGAGGAAGGGAAACTCCATTAAAGCCTCAGCAGAGACTCTGCAGTATTCAGTTCAACATGCAGGACGAAGCTGTCATTTTCATTTTCCCAACAAAAGCCGTGATTCATACTTACACCTCCTCTAAAAACATGCTGCTCCAGCATGTTTTTCTGTAATGCACCACAGTTTAGTCTAGTCTAGTCTAGTCTAGTCTAGTCTAGTTTAGTTTAGTTTAGTTTAGTTTAGTTTAGTCTCCTCAAGATGAAAACAAGCTGCAGTCAGAATAATGCAAACAAAAACCAACAAAAAAATTAGAAAGTCTTTAGTAGCAGTGCCAGTTTCCCCCTGGGATTAGTAAAATTCATTTTATGATAATATTAACTTATTTATATAACTCTTATTTAAAAACAGAGTTCATATAAACAGAACAGCATATGGAACAAAAACACAGAACAAGCAGCAGAAGAAACAAAAAGGAATGAATGAAAATAATAAAAGACAGATTCAGATGAATCCTTCTCTAAAAGCCTGAAAAAAAGACTAAAGAAATGAGTCTTCAGAGGATTTAGAAGGTTTGGGTCTGGAGTCTGGACTGAGGAACCGTCAGCCTCATCGGGGGTCAAAGGTCAGCAGCCAGACCTGCTGAGCTATAAGAGTCACCAGTAAACTCTTGGAGTCAGTTCTAAAACTGACTGGAAACCAGTGTGAAGACCCTGAAACTGGACGGTTTCTTCATCTGGAGTCAGGTCAAATCTGATCTGCTGCGTTCTGGACGAGCTGGAGATGAAAGTCTTCTAGACTTCTGACAGACCTGATCCTCCTGAGTCCAGGCCTGATCCTCCTGAGTCCAGACCTGATCCTCCTGAGTCCAGACTGCCAGTTTGTTCTGAGTCAAACCTCTGGAGCTGGAACCAAAGGAAATGATCTTGCATTTGGCATCATTGAGCAGTAAGAAAACATTCTCCCACCTCCGCTGAACAGACTTAAACTGCTGGACATGTTGATGAGGTCACTCAGACCAGAACCCTGACTGTCCTCTCTTCAGGTCCTTTGTGGTTTGTAGACAGATTAAATATTTGTTAGCAAACTCTGCAGAGAGACGGCTGAATAATGTGTTTGACTTTGCTCCTGGCGATAACAAACCTGTCTGTGGGTTTGTTTTGTGGGCGGGGCCGAAGAACAGGAAGCTGAGCTCATAACGGAGAAACAGACTCTGACAGACAAACTGATCTGGAAACCTCCAGCCATCCCAACGCTCCACCAGGCTTCCTCTGTTTTCTCTTTGTTCCGGTCGGACCATCGTCTTCGCCGCTAGCTTCTACAGAACAAACTCAGGAACGATCTGATTGGCTGAACGGACGCTGGCGAATCCGTCCGTCCAGAAAAAGTTCAGCTGGTTGAACTTTCTGTCTGATGGAAACCTGACAGACGAATGACAGATGAATTGAAATGAGCGGATATGGATAGAAACACCGGAGCAGTGAGTGTCTGTTTTAGCTCAGTGTTTGGAGCAAGGCACTAACACTGTTGAGGGTTTTATTCCCTGTGGGACGTCCCAAACTAAAAATATAAACATGTAAAGCCCTTTGGATGAAAGTGTCCCTCATGCTGTCTGTCCTGACCTGTAGTAAGCGGTGTGTCTCCAGCAGCTGTTTCTGCTCCATCAGCAGCTCAGAGTCTCCAGTTCACCTTTGGGAGCGTGAAGCGTTGCCCGGCGACTCTGGAGATGTTTACCGAACCTTCAGCTCATCTGAGTGACATCAGCCGGCCGGTCTGAGCCGCACCTGCCTGCCGAGTCTGTCCGTGAATATCTGGGACAAAGGTCTCTGCAGCGGAGCGTGAAGACCGGAGCTGCTTCTGTCCTGGGGCCGGATTCACCAATGTGTTCTTAAGATAGTTCTTAAGAAATGACATAAGAGGAAATTTTAGGAAGTTCTTAAGAAGGCTCTTAAGTGCAATTCCTCAATATTTTCTTAGTAACAGTCTCATTTCTTACGAATTTCTTTAATTTTCCTACTTAAGAACTTCTCAAAATAGGGTCTGAATTAATTCTGATTAATAAACTTTAGGCTTACTGCCATTGAGGCTAGGAGACAAGGCTAGGAGGCTAGGAGACAAGGCTAGGAGGCTAGGGGACAAGGCTAGGAGGCTAGGAGACAAGGCTAGGAGGCTAGGAGACAAGGCTAGGAGGCTAGGAGACAAGGCTAGGAGGCTAGGAGACAAGGCTAGGAGGCTAGGAGACAAGGCTAGGAGGCAACCCAAAGTGCTTCCATCTACAAAACAATTGTGGAAAAACCTATTTAGAGCAACTAGAGCAAAGATTTAAACATTGGTTGCTGTTGGTAACTGTAAAATTTGCAGCTTATTTCCAACAGACATGAGACAGAGGCCTACCTGGCCCTACACCAAATAAAGCTTTACAATAAATGTTCATCTTAATGTTAGGTGTAGGGGAACCTATGAAGACTTTGAACTATAACCTACTTGTCTAAAATGTGTTTAAATATATGATATTAGAGGCTTACCTTTTCACTGTAGGAGTTTTAAGACAGGTGAAGGGCCGTCTGAAAGTTAAGAAAAAAATCAACAACAAATTTGACAACTTTCATTTCAAGAATACCATTTATTCCTAAGTTTTTTCTAACATAAGAAGAAAGTTAAGAAAATATATAAGACCTGTTTTTGAGAATAGCATTTTTTCCTATTTTTTTTCTTAAGACTAAAGTTAAGAAAAAAATGGCACCTGAAAAGATTTTTTTTCTTAAGAGGGTTTTGTGAATCCGGCCCCTGGTTTGTTTCTCTGTGTAAAGTGGAGTCTGCAGAAGAGGTGAGACACCAGTGAGGTTCAGACAGAAAACAGAAAACAACCTTTTACTGCCTGCTTCATAACATACAACTCAATTCTTGAAAAAGGAGAACAAACTAGTCTTCTTCTTCTTCCTCTTCTTTACTGGTGACTCTTCACTTTGTCACCACTTTCTCTGCTTTCTGGGAACGAGAGCAGGGAAGTTCCTCCAGACACAACAAACCACGGCTCAGCCAAGATGTTTGAAGGAGTAGCAGTGAGTAGCTGAAGTGGCTTCAGGTGTGTTATGGTGCGTTCAGGCTTCAGGCCACACAGCAACAGGAAGTCATTCATGTTCAATGGAAGCTACAAACTCCAGAGTGTAAAATGCAGCAGCTACAAACTGAAGTTCAGCTGCTTTTTTCCAGTCTGATGATGCGGTGAAGTGAGAACCAATCAGAGCAGAGGGAAGGTAGCGTAAAGTAGTTCTATTTACATACTTTATTATTATGTACTTGATACATTATTTCAATTAACAGGAACGACTGTTTGCCAAATAAAGTAAAAACCTGACAAAAACAAAGATTAGGAAGATTTGGGGGAGGGGGTGCTGTCCATGGTGCCGACCCGGGCCGGGGGGGTGGAGGGGGGAGGGGGGGGGGCTGTCCATGGTGCTGCAGGCCTGCTGTTTGGCCTCCAGCCAGGCAGACTCCAGACTTATGGGTCTGGGTACTTATGAGCATATTAAAACAGGTTCATGGGGACCAATAATGACCATTACTATGTTTATGATGTTTTTAATTTCAGGGAAGCTGACCCTGAAGATCCCCTGGAAGAACCTGTATAACGATGCGGTCGTCGCCACGCTGGACGGTCTGTACCTGCTGGTGGTTCCTGGAGCGAGTGAGTTCACTTCAAACCTCCTGTCCTGCTTTGCATAACGCTTTCTATTATCTGATATTAAAATCCACCTGGCTGTCAGCCTGTATATCTGTCCCAGCTGCTGAGCTGGTAATACTGCAGTTATGTTTACTGGCGGGTGAGCTGCCTGCCTCAGTGTGTCTGATGCTGCCAGCCGGTCTGCAGCAGACTGGATCTGACCTGCCAGCCGGTCTGCAGCAGGCTGGATCTGACCTGCCGGCCGGTCTGCAGCAGACTGGATCTGACCTGCCGGCCGGTCTGCAGCAGGCTGGATCTGACCTGCCGGCCGGTCTGCAGCAGACTGGATCTGACCTGCCAGCCGGTCTGCAGCAGACTGGATCTGACCTGCCAGCCGGTCTGCAGCAGGCTGGATCTGACCTGCCAGCCGGTCTGCCAGCCGGTCCTCAGGCTCAGGGTGTGACTGACTAACTGGCTGTGTGTGTTTCAGCTGAGTCACAGCTGCTCAGGTGTCCCTACAATGGTAAGACGTCTTACGGGGTTTCAGGTGGTGGTAGAAGTCCAATCGGGTCTCTGTCTTCTGTAGTCTGTGTTTCATTCTGTGGAACCCGGTCTGTTCCAGACTCATGATTGGTCCAGCAGTCTGCTGTTTGTGGTTTATCTGGGTTTTCCTCTGAAGGGTCTGGGGTTATTTTCCTCTCGTTGGACGGGTTTTGTCTCGTGAGCCTGAAGTTTGGAAAAATAAAACAAATATGCCTGAGAAATTATCTGAAAAAACATGACAATATTATATCAGTACTGAACTTAAAGCTTTTGGATCTAACTGACATTGCAATATTTTTTTTTCTGCGATATATATTGCGATATGAAAAAATACAGGAATTTTCACCAAATGACTTGAACAGCTCTATCAGGCCTTGCCCCTGTAAGAAGGAGGCATTGTGGGTAACCTGCAGGGTGACGTAACAGGAAGTGAGTGAGAGTGTTTTAGCTGCAGTCAGAGTGAGCTGCAGGATGCTCAGTACAGTTAGCATAGTTAGACTGTCACAGAGAGGCTGTGCATTATGTTCTGCTGGACTGAAATAAAGTTCCAGTTCTCCACTGCAGAGTTGGTCCGGACTCTCAGTAAGAAGCTTGTTACCGGCTTCGAGCCAGGCTGAGCTAAAACAGGCTAACACACCAGAGGATCACAACTACGGCTCAGAGCCAAGAAAGCTGGAAAGATAACAAACACTCTGATAACAGACACTTATATCAGAGTAAATGATGTTTTCAGACAGATTCTCCTGTAGATCAGTCATGGAAAATGAGACCGTGTGAGTTTTCCTTTTGTATCAAGCAGCAGAAAAGTTGTAGCCTGAGAGGTTTGAGTTCATTTGCCTCCATGACATCACACATCCTGTGATGTGACTACTGAGCATGCTCACAACGCCATCACCATGCTGAAACCATATATCCTGCAGACCTAATTCAGTGTGTTGCTTGCTAACAGACAGAACAGACAACAGACAGAACAGAACAGACAGAACAGACAGAACAGAACAGACAGAACAGACAGAACAGAGTATCAGCTCAGCTCCCCTTGCTGGACCGGCTGGAGGTTTTCATTAGAATCTGGAAGCTTCTCTGCCTCAATGAGACAAAACCTGATCCTGTCAGTCTGCTTTAGTCCTTCACTGTCTCAGTGTGATGTGGGTCAGTCTGTCAGTCTGTCAGTCAGTCAGTCAGTCTGTCAGTCAGTCAGTCAGTCAGTCAGTCAGTCAGTCTGTCAGTTGTCCTGGATGGTCGGTTGTGAAAGTTTTTCTTTCCAGGTTCAAGTCATTTGAATTTGGTTGTAAATCTGCTTTCATGTTGCTTTTGTTTTATATTGAAGAAATGTTTCCTGTCTCTCCTCATCGTCTCTGATGAGTTCAGACAGGACAGACAGCATCATGTGTCTGTCTGCTGTGATTCACACACACAGACGTTTGAAATGTGAACATTTTCCTCAAGTTTCAACTTTTCAAAACAAACCTCCATGGTTTGATTGTTAGTGAAGCAAAGTGAGGAGAGGCAGAGGAGAAGGGAAAAACAGAACAGTGGAAAGTCTTCCTTTGAGGAACTTGATGCTTTGTACTTTTATTTTCATTTTAAAGAAGTTCATAAACTGAATTTTCCAGTTCATCACTTCCTGTGCGCTGAGAAGATTTCCTGCCATCGGTCGATCCGGACCACATGACCTCATCTGGGCAAAACCAGGAAGTGGCAGCATCACTGATGGAGGATTTTCTCTTGTTCAGACCAAACACATTACTCAGACTGGAAAAAGGCAAACATATTTTTCATGAAAATATTAAATGTCTTCGTTTAGACACATTCATCTACAACACGTGGTATTGATCGTATTGATCGGTAACCCGATCAGCCCCCACAGATGTATGCTGGTCTGGTTGTGACGTGTCCGGTGGAGCGTCTGTGAGCAGAGTGTCAGTTTCTCTACCTGTTGCTCCGGCTGAATTTAAAGGTCGCCGGCCCGTCGGTTGCCTAGCGACCCGGCGGCGACGGTGCCGCTCTCTCACCCGGAGAGGTGAATAATTCAACTCTACAAGGAGTTTTTTCCACGGGGATCGACGGCTAAAAATAGTCGTGTCATCTGCATTTTAATCTTGAAAAAAATATTGAATAGCTTGTTGTGAAGAATGCAGCGAGGGAGAGGAGGATGGACAGGAGAGAGGAGGGTGGACAGGAGAGAGGACAGGAGAGAGGAGGGTGGACAGGAGAGAGGAGGGTGGACAGGAGAGAGGAGGGTGGACAGGAGAGAGGACAGGAGAGAGGAGGGTGGACAGGAGAGAGGAGAGAGGACAGGAGAGAGGAGGGTGGACAGGAGAGAGGAGAGAGGACAGGAGAGAGGAGGGTGGACAGGAGAGAGGAGGGTGGACAGGAGAGAGGAGGGTGGACAGGAGAGAGGAGAGAGGACAGGAGAGAGGAGGGTGGACAGGAGAGAGGAGGGTGGACAGGAGAGAGGAGGGTGGACAGGAGAGAGGAGGGTGGACAGGAGAGAGGAGGGTGGACAGGAGAGAGGAGGGTGGACAGGAGAGAGGACAGGAGAGAGGAGGGTGGACAGGAGAGAGGAGAGAGGACAGGAGAGAGGAGGGTGGACAGGAGAGAGGAGAGAGGACAGGAGAGAGGAGGGTGGACAGGAGAGAGGAGGGTGAAACATCTGAGTCGTGTGTGTGTGTGTGTGTGTGTGTGTGTGTGTGTGTGTGTGTGTGTGTGTGTGTGTGTGTGTGTGTGGCAGATGGGTCTCTGCATCACACTGTACATTAGTTCTGAACATGTTCTTCA
>NW_027284108.1:0-2500 GCF_046629955.1 Centroberyx affinis | reverse complement strand
GCAGAACAGACTGTTAGCAGAACAGACTGTTAGTTAGCAGAACAGACTGTTAGATAGCAGAACAGACTGTTAGATAGCAGAACAGACTGTTAGCAGAACAGACTGTTAGTTAGCAGAACAGGCTGTTAGATAGCAGAACAGACTGTTAGATAGCAGAACAGACTGTTAGATAGCAGAACAGACTGTTAGCAGAACAGACTGTTAGTTAGCAGAACAGGCTGTTAGATAGCAGAACAGACTGTTAGATAGCAGAACAGGCTGTTAGTTAGCAGAACAGACTGTTAGATAGCAGAACAGACTGTTAGATAGCAGAACAGACTGTTAGTTAGCAGAACAGACTGTTAGATAGCAGAACAGACTGTTAGATAGCAGAACAGACTGTTAGCAGAACAGACTGTTAGTTAGCAGAACAGGCTGTTAGATAGCAGAACAGACTGTTAGATAGCAGAACAGGCTGTTAGTTAGCAGAACAGACTGTTAGATAGCAGAACAGACTGTTAGATAGCAGAACAGACTGTTAGATAGCAGAACAGACTGTTAGATAGCAGAACAGACTGTTAGTTAGCAGAACAGGCTGTTAGATAGCAGAACAGACTGTTAGATAGCAGAACAGACTGTTAGTTAGCAGAACAGGCTGTTAGATAGCAGAACAGACTGTTAGATAGCAGAACAGACTGTTAGCAGAACAGACTGTTAGATAGCAGAACAGGCTGTTAGCAGAACAGGCTGTTAGCAGAACAGGCTGTTAGATAGCAGAACAGACTGTTAGATAGCAGAACAGACTGTTAGATAGCAGAACAGGCTGTTAGTTAGCAGAACAGACTGTTAGTTAGCAGAACAGACTGTTAGTTAGCAGAACGGGCTGTTAGATAGCAGAACAGACTGTTAGCAGAACAGGCTGATAGCAGAACAGACTGTTAGTTAGCAGAACAGACTGTTAGCAGAACAGGCTGTTAGCAGAACATTAAACAGGCAAACAATAACATGTATGCAAATTAAAAACAGTTATGGAAATGGATCCAGTTCAAGACTTGCTGGACTGTGTTCAGCTGTTTGTCTCACTTCCTCTTTCTGCTTGGAAACGAAACAAGATAAAGCTAAAGACAAAGTTTCTGGTTCACTTTGTGTCTGATTTCCTCTTCATCTTCTCTAAAATAAATCTCTCAGCCAATAGCTTCATTCTCTGTGGTTCCGTTAGGCCCCGCCTCCTGTCAATCAACCCAGTCAAGCCAACAGACAAACCAGAGCAAGACTCCTCCTTGAAGCAGAAATTAAAGCTAGATTTAAAATGCTGCTCTCTTGTTTTTCTGGGAGGATCTCCTACTATTTGTTTCAGAATATTTACTGTGAAAAACAACTAAGACGAAGGAAAAATATCACATATCTCTAATGATGTGATAAAAGCTGAAAAACTATCAGTGATTGAAAAAATGGAATGCAGGAAATGAGACAGAACTGACCTTTAAGGTTTTAAAGTTGTTAAATGTTGCATTAAGAATGATGTGGCTGTGTAAATCTGTTTTCTGCAGTTTAACAGAAGGGCATCATCAATCAGTTAATCAGTCAGTCAGTCAGTCAGCAGTGTGTTCTAGTGTTTTCTAATGGATCAGAGCCTAACGGCCTGCTGGACGGCTCGCCACAGTCGCCACCTGACCTTTAGCCGGCTGCGCCCGTCACCATGGCAACCGACCACAAACACCAGTCGATTAGCGGCAGAATGAAGCAGCAGATGAGTCACACCTTCAGCAAACTGTTTCCACCTGCCTGATGTTCAGGAAACTGAGAAACCTGTGGGAACAGCAGGCAGATTTAGGTCCAGTGGACAAAAGAAGACATTTTTCTAGATTTCCAAAGATGTTCACTTTCAGGTGTTTTTCAAGTTTTGATTTATTTGCCCATTTGTCCACTGGAAAACACTAAATAGATGTTTGATGGTTGTGGTTCCTGATGTGACCACAAAACTACTGAAAACTATTGAAGCACGCCACAGTTCTGCTAAAAGTTTAAATATTTTTAACTTCTAGTGAAGTTAAAAACACGCTAAGCTGATGGGAGTATGCAATAAGTCCTTTCCATCGGAAATAACCAGAAAACAAAGGCGGTGTTTTATAAATGATCTATGGATCAGTGGGCTGGATGGAAAATTGAGTAATGGATGAATAGATGAGTGGGTGGATGGATGGCTGGAGGATAAATTAACTGATGGGTAGATTGATGGGAGAATTGGATCGATGAGTAGAAGGATGGATAATGGATGGACATGAGATGGAGGGACAGAGTAGATGAATAGTACAAGGCATGGGTAGATGCATGGGTTTATGTATGTTTGTGTTTATGGATGGATGGAAGGACAGATCAGGTTCCAGCTGGTCCTTGAAAACTAAGGAACTGTCAATATTTAAGGCCTTTGAAAGTGTTAAAAAGCCTTAAACCAGTTATTGGCCCTTCTTGTTTCTCCATGTGATGTCAGGTTCCTCAGATGAATCAGAGCAGGCTGGAC